>NC_060062.1:52684438-52887177 GCF_020283565.1 Trifolium pratense | reverse complement strand
GTATGATTATAGATTTAATCTTTGTTATTAAGAGCATGTATATGATTAAATTATTAAGTTATTTCCAACAAGTGGTATCAGAGCGGGTCTTCATGTTTGTTTTATTGAGATTGATTAACCTTGTTTTCAAAGGGGTGTAATGTTCTTCCCCAAATTTTTTGGATGAACGCTAAGTTGAATAGTACAATTAATGTTCAGTAATAATAATCAATCGGTTTGGGAATTGGATACTAAGTTTATTGTTATTAAGCTTCCACAATAATTTTTCTTTCATCATGCTCTTTGGATATATGTCATGCTAACTTAATTTGCTTGTGAGTCTGTTCTCACATTAAGGGATGTCAATTAATCTTATGATTATCAGGTGGCATCATAAAGAAATATGGTCTACATTTTGTGAGTAGTACTGTTGAACATATACGTTGCCTGGAGTTAGCTTGCTCAACAAGCTAATGGTATATGGTAGCTACAGTAAGGATAATGTAGGCTAGTAGTGACACTTGCTTAGCTGGCAAGTTTGTTACAAGTTGGTTACAAGTTTGTTGGAGTTAGTTCAAGTTTGTTAGAGTTAGTTCTTTGTATATAAGCAAACTTCATGTATCATTACACTTTATCAATTCAATAATCAAGAAGCTTTTTCTCTTTTCTCTCTAATTTGTTTCCATCATGAGTTTGTTACTCATCTTCTTCAAGAACTTCATGATGGTATCAGAGCTCTTCTGAGCTCTGCTGCGCATCCCTCTCGTTTTCCTTGTTTCCGTTATGGCTCGCGGTGGTCACAACAACACCGCCGGTGGCAGTTCAGCCTTGACCTACACCGAACCTTCTAACAATCCCAGCGATATCTACTATGTGCATCCTTCCGAAGGTCCTAGCACGGTAGTGGTGAAACCGTTGCTCAACTATTTGAATTATCAAGTTTGGGCGCGTTCTATGCGCAGAGCACTTGGAGGTAAGAACAAATTCGAATTCGTTGATGGTTCTATTCCAATTCCTACTGATTTTGATCCAAACTTTAAAGCTTGGAATCGTTGTAACATGTTAATTCATTCATGGATTCTCAATTCCGTGGATGAATCCATTGCTTCGAGTCTTGTTTTCCTTGAAAACGCCATTGACGTCTGGAATGAACTCAAAGAACGCTTCAATCAAGGAGATTATGTTCGCATTTCTAAATTACAGTGTGAAATCTTTGCTCTTAAGCAAGATTCGCGTTCAGCTTCTGAATTTTTCACTTCACTCAAAGTTCTATGGGAAGAACTTGAGGCTTACATGCCTACACCTGTGTGTTCATGTCCTATGAGATGCATTTGCAATTCTGGTATTCGCAATGCAAAGGAGCAACATGAAATCACGCATTCCATTTGTTTTTTGACTGGCTTAAATGAGCATTTCGATCCTGTGCGTGCTCAGATTTTGGTGATGAATCTGTTACCCTCTCTTAACAAGATTTTTTCTCTGGTATTGCAATTTGAGAGACAGTATAATTCCACACATCTAGATGAGTCTAAGGTACTCATCAATGCTAGTGATTCACGTAGAGGCCAAGGCAGAGGCTGTGGCGCTTGTGGTTATTCTCCAAACAATGGAGGCAATAGGCCGAACACCTTTGGTGCAAAGACTAAAGAGTGTTCTTTCTGTGGAAAATCTAATCATGTTGTTGAGAATTGCTATAGGAAACATGGTTTTCCTCCTCATTATGGACGCAATTCAGCTGTAAACAAAGCTTCTTCCCAAGCCTCAGAAGAAAGGGAGGATAATGATGATACAAAGAGTATTCGAGACAGTAACACTGATTCTTCTTTTGGCTTTACAAGGGAAGAGTATAATCAGTTGGTTAACTTGCTTCATGCTTCCAAATCAAACAATTCCAATGCCTCCTCTAGCAAGGTGAACATAGCTAGTGGTCATGTCACCTCAGGTATAACAAATCTTGCTTATTCACTCACTAGTTCCACATGTGCACAATGGATTGTTGATTCTGGTGCAACAGATCATATCTGTTCTTCTCTGAAAAGCTTTAGTTCATATAAATCCATACCTCCTGTTCATATCAAGTTACCTAATGGTAATGCATCTGTAGCAAAATATGCTGGCACTATTTGTTTTTCACCAGAATTCCTTGTGCAGCAAGTTTTGTATGTTCCAGACTTTAATTTGAACCTGATTTCTGTGCCTAAACTTTGCCTTGATAATCAGTACATAGTTAGTTTTGATAATGAAAAATGCTTGATACAGGTAAGGAAGAATTTGAAGATGATTGGTTTGGCTAACCTTGTGGAGGGATTGTATCACTTGACCATACCTGATCAAAACATACCTTTCACAGCTTCAACTTCCATTAATGCCTCATCTCAGCTTCCTTCACCTCATCACATACCTTCTGCAGCTCTTTGGCATTTCAGGCTTGGCTATCTTTCACACAATAGATTGATGGAATTACATAAAACTTTCCCTTTTGTAATCCCTGATAATAATTCAGCTTGTGACATATGCCATTATGTTAGGCATAGAAAGTCAAAATTTACTCTTAGTAACACTAAAGCAAATAAATGCTATGAATTGTTTCATTTCGATATTTGGGGTCCCATTTCTACTACTTCTGTCAATGGTCACAGATATTTTCTTACAGCCCTTGATGATTATAGTAGATTCACATGGGTAATATTGTGCAAAACTAAATCTGAAATACCTAAACTTGTTCAATCCTTTATAAACATGATTGAAAATCAATTTGAATGTCATGTTAAAACCATAAGAACAGATAATGGACCAGAATTCTTAATGCCTGCTTTCTTTGCTTCCAAATGCATTATACATCAGACTACTTGTGTAGAAACACCACAACAGAATGGACGTGTTGAACGTAAGCATCAACACATCTTGAATGATGGTAGAGCCCTTCTTTTCCAATCCAAACTCCCTAAACAATTTTGGTCATATGCAGTTTTGCAAGCCACATATGTAATCAACAGAATTCCTAGCCCTTTGTTAAATAACAAATCTCCATATTTCCTTCGTTTTAATAAACATCCTGATATGAATGAATTGAAAGTTTTTGGCTCATTATGTTATGCTTCCACCATCCAAAATCATAGAACAAATCTTGATCCTAGAGCTAGAAAGTCTGTTTACTTGGGGCACAAGCAAGGTGTGAAAGGTGCTTTTTTGCTTGACCTTAACACTAAAGCCATTTTTCTCTCTAGAAATGTCACTCACTATGAACATATTCTGCCATACCAAAACCCTAATCCTACATTTCATTGGGAATATCACTCAGATTCTGCACAATCTGATGATACTCCAACAGCACCATTTGTTGATGTCATTGAACCTTCACACATTCCATCTGCCACTCCATCCATTCCTCCCATCACTGACCAACCTTCACCATCACTTTCTAACCCTGACACTGTCACCAATGATCATACTACAGATCATGGTGACACTGACCCTATACCTAACAATGATCATCTGAGAAGATCCACTAGACCAACACATATACCAACACACTTGTCTGACTTTGTTTGCAATCTCTCTACAGGTTCAGTGCTGCCATCATCTCCAGGTATTCCTTATCCCATCTCTCATTTTCATTCTTGTGCTAACTTGTCTGCTACTCATAGCAAGTTTGCATTGTCCCTAACCACTGATGATGAGCCAGTCAGTTATCACCAAGCTAGTATGCAAGAATGTTGGGTTGAAGCTATGAATGCTGAACTTCAGGCTTTACAACAGAACAAAACATGGATATTTGTTGATGCACCTCCCAACATTAAGCCCATAGGGAGCAAATGGGTTTACAAAATCAAGCACAAAGCTGATGGGACAATAGAGAGGTACAAGACACGTTTGGTAGCAAAAGGGTATAATCAGGTGGAAGGGATTGATTTCTTTGAGACATTCAGTCATGTTGCTAAGATTACTACAGTAAGAACCCTTATTGCATTAGCTGCTATAAATTCTTGGCATTTGCATCAATTAGATGTCAACAATGCTTTCTTGCATGGAGATTTGCAAGAAGATGTATATATGTCCATTCCACAGGGTGTTCATCATTCTAAGCCCAATCAAGTTTGCAAATTGCTCAAGTCACTTTATGGATTGAAGCAGGCCAGCAGGAAATGGTATGAAAAACTGACAGGAGTACTACTTGATCAAGGATATGTGCAATCCATTTCTGATCATTCCCTTTTCACTCTTCATCATGGAGACAAATTTACTGCTCTACTAGTGTATGTTGATGACATTATACTAGCAGGTAACTCACTTGAAGAGTTTAGCAGGGTTAAACATTTGCTGGATATGCAGTTCAAAATCAAGGATCTTGGACAGTTGAAATATTTTCTAGGGATTGAGGTAGCTCATTCTAAGGTTGGAATTACTATCTGTCAGAGAAAATATTGCCTAGATTTACTCCATGACACAGGGTTACTTGGAGCAAAGCCAGCTAAAACACCACTTGACAATTCAGTAAAGCTTCATCAAGATGCAGCAAAACCTTATGAAGATATAGCTGGATATAGAAGATTGGTTGGCAAATTATTGTACCTCACAACCACTAGACCTGGCATAGCATTTGTAACACAACAGCTTAGTCAATTCCTTTCATCTCCTACTCAAACACATTTTGATACAGCTTGTAGAGTGGTGAGATATCTCAAAGGATCACCAGGAAGAGGTCTTCTTTTTCGCAGAGATGCTATATTACAGTTGCTTGGTTTCACTAATGCAGACTGGGCAGGGTGTTTAGACACTAGAAGGTCTACTTCAAGATATTGCTTCTTTCTTGGATCTTCATTAATTTCTTGGCGAGCTAAGAAGCAACACACTGTTTCTAGAAGTTCTTCTGAAGCAGAATATAGAGCTTTATCTTTTGCCTCATGTGAGTTACAATGGCTGGTGTATCTACTTGCTGATCTCAATGTCAAGTGCATCAAACCTCTTGTTCTCTATTGTGATAATCAGAGTGCCTTGCACATTGCAGCCAATCCTGTCTTTCATGAACGAACGAAACATCTAGAGACTGATTGTCACTTCGTTCGTGACAAACTTCAACAAGGCATCTTCAAATTGCTCCCAATTCATACTTCATGTCAACTGGCTGACTTCTTCACCAAACCACTGCCTCCAAAGTCTTTTCTGTCTTTTATTTCCAAGCTAAACATGTTAGACATCTATCATGCTTAGCTTGAGTGCGGGTGTTGAACATATACCAATGTTTTAAGAACCGGACCGGACCGGCCGGTTCGACCGGTTCGACTGTGAACCGGACACAGCACCGGTCCGGAAGAAAGGCCAAAACCGGTAGTCAGTGAAACCGGTAAAAAACCGTTATAAACTGGAGTGAACTGGTGGGAACCGTCGAAACCGGTGAACCGGTCACGGTTCTGGAAAACCGGCCGGTTCTCACTCAGTTTTAAAAAAATGATTTTTTTTTTTCTTTTTCTGTTTTCATTTTTCTTTTCACTGGAAACACTAAACATGGAAGTGAAACATTTTCTATGTTTATTTTTTATTTCAGTTTCAAACAAATGGTTACTTTTTTTCATTTTTTCCATTGTTATTAAGTATTAACTTTTCCTGTGTAAAAAAAATGTACCGTTAACTTTTCCATTTTCTTCCAAGTTTTTCATGAACAAAGAGGCAAGTTTATTTATGGAACACAAGGAATGATGAAGAAGAAGAAGAAATGAGAGGTACACAAGAAACATCAGAACAATAACAATGACATAACATCAATAAATTAAATCAAAAACTAGTAATTCGTTTTCCTTGAAACAAAAAAAAAAATACGTGAAAGAGAGAGGGGGAGGCGGCTGCTGTGCATCTATTTTTGTTTTTTAGGGTTTGTGTTACTAGTGTGTTATTATAAGTTTGAAGTTTGGGCCATAGAAAGTTAGAAGTTTGATTTTTAAAAAAGCCCAATGTGATTTTTTTTTTAAGGAAAAAATCTTTAGATTTCCATATATAAAACAAGTACAAGATTTTTTATTTTTATTTTTTTATGGTAAAATAAGTTCAGATTTCAAAATTATATGAACGGTTTAATAACGGTTGAACCGATCCGACCGGTTGAACCTTGAACCGGAGGTCACAACGATTCGACCCCCGGTCCGGTTCTTAAAACATTGACATATACGTTGCTTGGAGTTAGCTTGCTCAACAAGCTAATGGTATATGGTAGCTACAGTAAGGATAATGTAGGCTAGTAGTGACACTTGCTTAGCTGGCAAGTTTGTTACAAGTTGGTTACAAGTTTGTTGGAGTTAGTTCAAGTTTGTTAGAGTTAGTTCTTTGTATATAAGAAAACTTCATGTATCATTACACTTTATCAATTCAATAATCAAGAAGCTTTTTCTCTTTTCTCTCTAATTTGTTTCCATCATGAGTTTGTTACTCATCTTCAAGAACTTCATGAAGTACCTTGTAAATTTTAGACTTTTCCCATTTGATTTAATAAATTGTCAGGTGATTTTGAATGAGTTGATTGAAACAACAAGTTGCAAAAGTAACCTATGTTGCGTAGATTTGATTCAGTTAGAATCACATAAGCATGTATAAAATTATTCATGCAAACTATTTTGGTCTATCAAAAGGTAGACACAGTTCGGTCGAATAATTACATACATATATATATTCAATTTATTAAATTGTCTAGTAATTTTGATTGAGTTTGTCGAAGCAAAAGGTTGCCTAAAGCAACCTTCGGTGCATAGACTAGATTCAATTGAAATTATAATAGATGTATTATGAGATTATTCATGCGAGCTGTTACAGTCAGCCAAAAGGAAGACGTGCAGTTTGGCCGAATAATATACATACCTGTGATGGTAAATGTGTGGTAATTATTAAGTTTATTCATGTGGGTAATGGTTGGTGTCAAAGGCACACATTATCTGACAGGACTTATTACCAACATTTGATCATTACATTGAGAGTACTGCTTGCAGTTAATTTTTACAATCAAAGATTGAGGATTAATGGTGCGCTTGGTATCTTGTTTGTCTTATAATTTACAAATAAAGAAGTGCACGCCTCAATATTAATTTATTGACGTGCCTAATAAAGTCGTGTTAGTGTCGATTCATACAAGTATTTAGTGGATTACATTCACACTTATAATGATTAACATGTGACGATTATAAGGATTTATTGTTTCTCAATATTGATCGTCACTGTTTAATCATTGTCACAAAATATTGCTAGCAATTGACGTGATTTTTTTTAAGAGCTTGACATCAACGATGCACTGGGTATTTTGGTGAGCAATTTCGGTTCTCTATAAACTAATATAGTTTATGTATCTGCAAATTCATGTTAGAATTTTAATTCTTAAAATTCTAGCGATTAGGAATAATGGAAGAACATTGTGTTCTTGGATCTAGAACTTATGTAAAGTTGGAGAAACTCAAATTCTCTCACAATTTAGTATATTGTAAGTGATACTCAAGTTTACAAAGTGAGTATACTCCAAATCCCATAAGTCCTCATATGGTCATAAAGTTTTGAGTTTCAGAGATATTTGAGGTGTTATTTCAGATGACATAATTTTTGTCATGTTTTTCTTTGCTTAAATTAAAGTGCTTTTAAAGCAATAAGGCGAAAAATAATCTCTCATTGGAGAGATAATATTTCATTCAATTTATTAAGCAGAAAAAATATTACGAGCACATTATGTAACTTAATCTTACTAAAGCATTGTGGTTTCGACAATCAGGTAACTTTGTCGAAAATTTTAGCATTTAGTGTTCTATTTGCACAATTAGTCTTATAACTATTAAAGTTAGAGATGATTCTTTAATAGAATTATTTCATAAAGTGTGCAATAAAGAAACAGTTGAAGCAAGAGAAAATAAAATAGTGTTCATTATGAAAATACCTCAAAGGATAAAGGAAAATAAAGAACAATAAGAAATTATGATCTAAACTGACAAATTCCAATGATGTTGAAAGACACATCAATCTAGAGGGGAAATAAGTCGGTGAAGATTGATGGTTTTTCAACTATTTGTTAGATTGCTGTTATTAACTTATATTTGTATTTAAAAGATAATTTGGTGAATCATCATGTGAACTAAGTTTTGTTTTAATGTTATAAATTCTTTATTATTATTTTAAAACTAAGGATTCAATTTGTCTTTTTAAATACAAATATTATTATAGTCAATTCAGTTATGGCTTGTGACAATCTAGAATTGTTGAAAATTTTGAGAAATATAAACTTTGGTCCCATTTTAATGAACATTATGAGACGGAAATTGTAACGACCCAAATTTATTATTCACTATTTAAGTGTTTAATTATTTGGTGATGTAGTTTTTAAGTAAGATAGTAACTTTAAGTTATTTATCGAGAGCTTTAGTTAACGCGCGAGTTAGTGAGAGTTAACGCGAGTTGGGCCAAGCCATTGGGCTTGAGGCGCATTGGGCCTTGTGGACTAGTGGGGGGCGCCCATATAGTCATGGGTAGAGAGAGAAATATCATTTTTCTCTTGTTCTTGTGAAGCTTAGAGAGAAGGGAGAGCTCAAGGAGCTAGGGCTCAGAGAAAGGAAGGGATTCAAGAGCAAATCTTCGAGTTTTCATCGAATCCAGGTAAGAGAGTAGATTTCATATTCGTGGGTGACTCGAGGAAGGGGAGAATGTCGATTTCTCCTCACCCGAACTTCCTCCACCCCATTTTCATTTTAGTTTGAATGGATTTTCTTAATGGAAATCGATTCTATGGTTCATAACATGTTTAACATGCTTTTATCATGATGTATGAACGAATTTATTGGATAAAATGAAGTTTATGGATGATTAAACTCAAGAACTTTGTGTTCTTGAGTGTTTTGAGTAAAAGTGTTCAATTCTTAATTTTTCGATGTTTATGATGTAGATCTATGAAATGAATCGTCCTTTTGTGTTTACACATGTTTGTTACACTTGAAAACAAACTTATTTGGGATCTAGAACATCAAACTTGGATTTCTTTTTGAGTAGATTTCTATCCTCTGTGTTAGTAGGAGTCATCTGCATGATAGTAGGGGTTCTATGTGCTAGTAGGGGTCCTTGCGTGATAGCTAGTAGGGGTCCTTGCGTGATAGTAGGGGTTCTATGTGCTAGTAAGGGTTCTTGCATGATAGTAGGGGTTCTATGTGTTAGTAGGGGTATTACCTGAACTACATGTCTAGTAGGGGTCCTCTGGTATAGTAGGGGTACTCTGTGTTAGTAGGGGTATTACCTGAACTGTTGTTTGGTGGTTTTAAATGCTACTGATTGTTTATGACCATGATTAATTGTATTGTGATGAATTGATGATTATATGTGTGGAATATAATTGTTGATTGTGTTGATGATGTTTGTTTAAATGTCAAAGAAGTATATTAAGGTGTTAATCAACTTAATAAAGAAGGATATTAGAATTATATTATTCTAATAAAGAAGAATATTAAGGTATAGTGTTATCTTAATAAAGAAGTAATGTTGGATAGTGTTCCACATTAGTAAATGAAGAGCTTAATGCTAATTAAAATGATTGTGAGTGAATTCATGAAAAACATATACATGCATTCATGAATATATGTGATATTGGATATTCCAATAAAGAAGGATATCGGATTATATTTATCCGATAAAGAAGGATATTAGAGGTGAGATACTCTAATAAAGAAGATGGTACCACATGCATTAGAGGTGTCTAGAGGACATAGCATGAATGCGAAGCATTAGATTGCATTAGGGATTATGTGTGCATTTTATGATAAATGATGTTTGACACATACTTGGTAAATGTTGATTGTTAATCCGTATGTGAGGAGCAGAGTCCGTCATGACTATAAAATGAACAACGCAGGGTCCGTCATGACCATAATCTGAACAATGTATTTGTGGTGTTAGATTACATTAGGAACTTTATGTATATTCCTATTTGTAATTGAGTTATGTGATAATTGTTGATGTTTTGGTATTGTCCGAGACGACGTGAAACTATATGTTTGGTGTATTTTGTGGATGATTGATTATGTGATAATTGTTGACGTATAAGTGATGTTTGAATTATAATTTGTCTGGTAGATTATAATGGAATGATAGATGTTGGTGAATATGTATAGATGTATGATATATGCATGAATATTGAGAAGTGTTTAAGTACCATTTACTTACACTTATATTGTGAGTATGTTGTCTAACTCTCTTTTATGTGTTATGTGCTGGACCGTTGGGGGTCCAGATCTACAGGTTTTGTGGGTATCGATGTCGAGTCGTCGGTGAAGCTCCGCTCTGATTGTGACACGGGAAAAGGGGTTTTATATGTATATAGAGTCTCCTTATCTAGGTTGTTTTGTATAATCAATAAATACATTATTTGATTCAAAGAATTGTATAAACACTGTTTTTACTAATTAATTACATTAGTATTATTTTGGTAGAGGAGTGTAATACTCGAACCGATATTCAATAAATTAAATGTGATTTTCCGTTGCGTATTTTGAAAAAGATTTTACTAAAGGTAGAAATATATAAATAATGGGTTTGGGTGTTACAATTGGTATCAGAGCCCCGTTGTCTTCGGACTGTGTGGGTTATGTGTCGATCAGAGCAGGTCTGTGCAGTCAGACCAAGTGAGTATTGTGTGTCAGTCGCGTTTGTCTAACAATTTTGTGTTGTTTGTTTTGTGAAATCACTTATGTTGTTCATTTAGGAACTATGAGTGATGTGAATTGGATTAGATTATCCATTCTTTTTGTGAGTAGTTGTGTGAGTATTATACTTCTATGTTTATAATAGTTGTATATGATTAGAGTTTAACCATTGTGTAGTTTAAACTTGGTTGATTGATGCTTGTTTGCTAATTGTTGACGATCCGGCATGATATAAAACTGCATGTGATAATCCGGCATGATATAAAACTGCATGTGATAATCCGGCATGATATAAAACTGCATGTGACGATCCGGCATGATATAAAACTGCATGTGGTAATGATTTGAAATAATTTTAAAAACTAATTGTTGGGTTTTTGTATGATTGGCTACATTTTGCAAAAACATATCTTAGCCAAGTGTTGAGACAAATGTGCTGACCCCAAGTGTTGTGACAAATGTTGGGACACTTTGGAACAACACCTGACTCTGTATCTACGCGCGCTAGCTAGCGGGTTTTAATTTCTACTCAATCTTTTGAAGATCTGTTTGAAGAATTGTTTCAAGGTTTCTTACAGAGGAAGGCGCACGTGTTTAATGTGTTTCATGAGGCAGCCAAACCCTAGTTTTATTTTCCAAAAGAATTATATTTTTGGAAAATATATTTTTGCGGTTCAAAAATATAACTATTATTTTCAAAAATATATCACTGCTGCCGCAATTCTAGAAGCCCTAATTTTGTCTTGAAGCCCAAGTCATTCTACTACTATAAATACGAAGGCAAGCATATGGTTTCAAGTATCTAAAATCGTGTTCTTACAAAGCGTGTGTTTTAGGGATTTTAGAGTGTTAATTGTGAGCCTATCTTGTGTCTCATTGATGCAAGCTTAGGACCTGAGTTTATTGAGTTGTAAGTGTGAACTTCTCCTAAGCTTTGAAGTACGGAGATTGTTCTATTGTGTTGTGTGGTTTGCTCGCAAGCTTTTAAGCAAGAGTGAATCCTAGTTTCTTAGGAGTGTGTCTCCACCTGCTGTGATTGTGGAATTGAATAGCAGCGCTGTCTGTGTTGCTAAGGTGGGAATTGGGACGGGGTCTCATATCTAGGAGTTCCTAGGTAGAAGTGTCATTGGGTAGTGATTAAGTGAGAAGTTGTAAACGGGTGAGTTTAGCTTCGAAGTAATACTGCTGATAGTGGACTTCATTCCTGGATTGGTATCCCCCAGAGTAGGCTTTAGGCTGAACTGGGTTAACAACTCTCGTGTGTTATTTACTTTACTGTTTGTATTGTTTTATGTTATTTGCTCTGTTTATAGACAAGTGTTGGCGCACCAGTAACAACATCTGTCTACAACAGACAAGTGTTGCTGCACCTTGAGCAACACCTGTCCACTGTGTGCCAGGAATTTCAATTGGCATCAGAGCAGGCACCTGAAGGGATTTAAGAGGGGTTTTTCAAAAAATTAATCCTCTTAGCGGAACAATCCCGATGAACGGATCTTGATTAAATCATTAATCACAAATCAACGAACACAAAACCACAAGTTTATGTGTTTACCTCTTGAAGTGCAGAACCTTTGAAGTAGAAACTATTTCTGATCACGAGCAAAGCAAAGTAGCGATGCATCTACTCAGTCCACACGAACAGAACTTCTCCGATGACCGGTGCTGGCCAATTCCACCAGAGATTCAGAGAGAACGGGGTTTAGAGAGCGGTGGCTAGGTTTCTAAATTTTCAGGACTAACTCTTAGGTTAAAATTCAGCACATAAGTGTATTCTTTTTATAGACTTATTTGAGTATCCACCGTACCTTACGGTGTGCTGTATTTTACTTAAGTGCACCATACTTTACGGTGTGCCACGCTTCTCTAATTAAATAATAAGTCATACTTAATTATTTAATTACTAATAAGTCCTACTTATTATTTTATAAATAAGTCTTACTTATTTATTTCTCTCATCTATCTGTCCTTTGTGTGTGACCCTATAGGTTCTCGTAACGTTGGCAATAATATTAAATCACATATTTAATATTATAAACAGTGAGCGGTATCTAGCAACACATCACTGCTACCCAAGTGACGAGAATGTCATGTGATCTGACGAAACCTTTCCATGATAACGATCGTGTGTATAATTACCCCTTTGCCCTTATATCTATATTGAACACAAGGCATAGATCGTGTCATCCTTGTATGGTTCAATATCTTATTTCTTGATCCCAGAATATACTGAGTAACAAATAAGCTCAATATCTCATATTGACTTAGTTCGGCGTGGCCACGCATTTTATCAGTCATATTCCATCAAGAGGCCCGTAGATATTACTCCTGTTATGCATGAGGGGCAAATTCCATCTAGGTCACTCATGTCCCTCAGCATGATTTGTGGAGTACCCATCAACCGACTTTATAGTCATCCTGTTACGGACAATGTTTGAACGGCAACTAAGTACTCTACTCCACATCTAGGGTCCATAGTGGTTTCAGGTCGAAGGGTGGTATACACCATTATCACTATGAGAATAACTTATGACACTTTTCATAACACACTATGTAGTATTCTCATGGTGGGTCAATCCAATATAAATATTACTCCTAATATTTATATCTATGTGAAGACTTGATATCTCATATCCATGATACGTGAGATGAGGTCATCAGTCTACTCACATAATAGTCTCTATGTTTTACTGTTATCCCACATCACAGTAAAACTTGACTACGGATACTTTAAGAATAGTGTCCTTATGTTTAATGGAGTCTCACTATTAAGTCACACTTAATGTTCCATTAATTAGACTAGTTATTCTAGGGACTTTATTAGTTTGAAACAAACATAATAAAGAAATGCCTTTTTATATATATTAAATATATAAATCAAAGTCATGATACAAAAGAAGATTCTATCAAAACAGATTGGCTTTTAGGGCTTACTCCAACAATCTCCCACTAGCACTAAAGCCAATCAGATATTAACTCAACATCTATTGGACTAGCGTGATCATCAAGCATCTTCTATGCAACATTTTCTATTAGTGGATAAGGAACTCTTTCCTATGTTGGTACCCGATACATCTTCCAATTTACACTTTTGATCTTCTATCAAAAGAAATATAGTGTCAAAACTTGTATTTGAATCGTTGGTGAGATCTGGTTTTCCGTTGCTTGCAAGATTAAACCATTACCATCTTTAATGAGGTCAAGGGAATCTGCAACGTAAGGAAAACAATTTTCTGCCTCATCTTATGAGACAAACGATTCAAATCATATATTTGACCTTTGTAACAGATATATCAATCTTCTGAAGCTTGTAAGCTTACAGATTTGACATCCGAGCATAAAGTTTATTCCAGACTACAATCTGGGTATACTGTTCTTCGGTTTTGGACAATCAGTATCATTGTAACTCATTTACAATGATCATTTCCAGATCCAATCAAGAAGCCATCCTTAATCCTTTAAGATATCCATGGATATTCTTGATGGTGATCTAATGACAATCACTAGAAATAATTTGGTACATATTGTTTATGCTAATAGCATATAGTACATCTGGTCTAGTACATATCATGATATACATGATCAACCCAATTGCCAAAGCATTTGGTTACTTCTCATGCATCCCTTTCTCATCCAATGAGGTTGGATATTGTCTTTGAGACAAAAATACATCATGTGACGTGTGCAATAATTTCAATAAAATTAAGCACATGAGGTGTCTGTACACTTCATCAAATTTGTACATAGGCTAAGGTTGAGATATGTCAATAATCTATCTCTATAGATCTTGATTCCTAACTTTTAGGAAGTCTCGCCTAAGTATTTCATCAAGAAACAATTACCTAATCATGTCTTACATGTGTAGTGTATGAAAATTGTCTTGATGATCAGTATGTCATCCAGATACAATACCAGATTAATTTAAATACTCCCACTGACTTTCTTGTGTGCACAAGAGTTCCTTTATTAATCTTAGTTTTCATAAAACTTGATCAATAAAACTGATAATTCAACTTTGAGAAATTTGAACAAATTCATAAATGAATTTTGTAATTTATATACTTTTCTAGCATCCTTTAGATTAACGAAACCCCGTCCATATGTCAAATACATATGTAAGGTCATTCCAATTAAGGAATGTAACCTCGTTGTCCATCTGCCAGAACTCGTAGTAAAACATACAATAATTGCAAGTGGAATCAAATGAGTTTAAGCACTATGATTGAAATAAAGGTTTCATCATAATTGCATCATGATTTGTGTGAAACCTTTCACATTCAATCACACCATAAAGGTATTCACAATACCATCCATGTGAATCTTTACAACAAGACTCATATTTATCCTATGAGTCTTACTCAATTGGATGACAAAACAATATCCATATATGTTTTGTGTACATGGACTCTTTATAAGTCACATTCTCATCTTCCATGAGCATCATATATCACCTTGTCGAGTCATGGTAAAACCGTGACTCTCAACTGTGTGATATGACATATCCGACTTATATAGGTCTTGTGCTACTCGAACTGGTGATCCAACAACAACTCTTGTTGAACCAATTCATGTTCCATTCTCAAAAACATGTGTTTTGTGGTACTCGAATTTACTCAAGTTCTACATCACTCCCACTATCTCTTCAAGAGACACATTCCTTCTAAAGGAATATTTTAATTCTAGTAACAAAACAACTTTTGTCCTAGAGAGTGTTGTAGAATTAGTATTTCTAAGTTTCTTTAGGATCCCTCCACAAATACACATTAATCCAAGTTGGAATTATGTTTATCTTATAAACCGTACAATCCCAAACTACCATAAAGTCAAACTAGGTACTTTTACCTCCATATCAAATATGGTGTCTTTATGATTTCTTTTATTGGAACTTTTGTGGGTAAAGAATAACTCTAATTAAAATAATTTTTTCGAAAGAGTCGCTGGAGATATAAACGAACTATCTTATTTGTAATCATGTCGAACATGATGTAATATAAATAGTTGTTACTATACTCCTTATCTAAGTATTTACCATTACGACTTGTTCGTATGGTCTTAATACTTTTCAAAAATTATTCATTTACTTCATTCATAAATTCTTTGAACAAATTCAAAGAATCATACTTTGTGTCAACCACACATATTCACATCTACTAAGCTAATTAGTAATGTAAATGAAGTAAAAGAAATAAAATTATATCTAGCAAATAATTAGTTTAGTGGTTCATATACATCTCATATGTATATATTTCAAATAGATAAAATGTCACTTTGCCTTAGTTGATAATTGACATACTGAACTATTTTCAAAAGTGGAACTTACATCCTTCAAATGATATAAATCAAATGAGTCCAAAATTCCTATCTATGGAATCTAGAAATGTGTGTCTCACTTATTAGTACTAAACAATATTAATTGCCACTAATTTACAAGGTTCAAATCTTATTTGATCCTTATTCATCATTGTTATAGATAAGGTTATCAAGTTGATGGAACTCAATTCCATTACTCAATTAGAACAATAGAATAGAAAACATTATTTGGATAATGAAACAACACTTGTCTATTATTCAAACAAGCAGTCCCTTTTCTTGTCAATACAAGGTTTATGTCCAATGTTTCTATTATTAAATGAAACATAATAACAATTATTTGGTTCCATGTCAAACTCAACTTCTACGATCAATGAAACTATTTTATTCTAAACGTAGGTTGACTTTATCTATGGTCAAATTTTCACTTCTCTAAACAACTTCATATTTCAACAAATATGAAATTTGCATTTGGTATCATATACCTAAGATGCAAAAGTGAATAATTTAACTTTCTATAACAAAATGTATGAAGAAGTCTTACTTCTTTCTTTCATTTTGACTCTTTCAAAACTATTAGCAGTTTTTCTCGTATTTGAGAACAATTCTCAATATATATGTACCAATTCAGAAACTCTTTTATGAACTTTATGTCCTTCATAAGGACCTTTTACAGTAAAATATAAATTATATGCCAAATATATCTAATTACGAAAATAAGAATATTTGTATCATGATTAAAACATATTTAACTAGGTCTTTAATTAAATATGCTCCCACTATTTTACTCAAACCAAATGACCCTCAACATTTGATTCGGAAAATTCCGTTGGAAGATTTTCTAGTGGGAATGAGATCCATATTTCACTTTGTTTTAAGTCAGCGTTGGGCTGATTACACAAAACGTAGTTATTTAGGTAGGAAACTGTTTCCAATTGTATCTCATACAACTCTCATATCCTTTCCGTTGGGTGAATAACACTTATTCTAATCCATCATATGGAATGACCCAACATTTGCTTCTAAAGTCATATAATCATATTATATTTTCTTTAGTTAAGTTAAACCCAATAAATAGCAATCGGATAAACTGGTTATCTCACCGCAACTTATCAATATTGACAATGCACTTTACGTTGGCAAAACCTACATTAATCGATATTGATCTTGAAGGGTGCTATTCTTTGGAAAGCATAAAACTTAATATAGACACATCTTACTAGTATAGAAAATGCACCTTGCGTTGGCAAGACTTACATCTTCAATATTAGTCTTTATGAGTACTTGAAGGATTTTTAATTAAATTTGATCTCACCGACATGTGTATCTTATACACGCGTTTCACTTTACATGACATTCATGTAAATATGCGTTTAATAATTATATAAAACATACATGGCAAATATAATTAAAACATTCATCTCATGCATCACATACATAAAATAAACTAAGGTAGTATAGTTATGGCCTCCTAAAACGAAAGAATTAAATAAACTAATTTATTACAATTCTTTGACCCTCGAGCAAACTTCTCAAGTTTCTCCATCGTCATCCTTTGTTTGGCTCTTGTCTCCCGTCATCAAGAGCAATTACAATTATTTAAAATAAATAAAGTAAATAAATTGTCACGACACGCAGGCCGTATTTATAAAATAATAAACCACGACACGCAGGTCGTATTTAAACCAAATAAAATAAACGCCAAACACGCTAAGGCCATAACTATATACCTCTAAGAATTAATTGATTAAAATTAAATAATTAACGCATCACAAAATTATTTAACAACAATTATTAAATAACACTTTAACTATTTGAATTAACTATTAATTCAAATAAATTACTATAAACAACTTGATCAGAATTGGTTTCCAAAACTAAAATAGGCCCGGTCATTAAAACAATAAAACCAATTAATTTTGAATTTGATTTGCTGTTATTTTGAAGCCATAAAATCTTCAACCAAATTCAAAACATGCCTAATATAATTCAAAACCGAATCAAACTTTTTGACTCATAATTGCTTTTAAAGTACTAAATCAATTAAATTTGATTTAAATCTTTTAATTCTAAATCAAATATTTAACAATTCTCCAATTATCAATTATTGAGAATTTATTTAATCAAAACACTTTTGAATTAAATAATTTTCCTTATGCGCAAATAATTCCTTTGAATCATATTCAAAGTCAAATACAATATTGATTATATCATCACTGTGTAATTGTATAAGTTCAAAGTAAAATTAAAATATTTATAAATAAAAATAAAATAAAATCGCTGGACATGATTACAAAATAATCAAACACCCGTAACAGGAATACCAAATAAAACACAATCAGATTGTTGTGGATAAAGCTTTACTTATGCCTTTGTCATTGAACTCTTCAAAATCATATTTTGAAAACTTAATTGACATTAGACAGTCTTAACCAGTCAGTATAAAAATTATATGATTCAACTAAAAACATCATATATCACATATCCTACAATTCAACTCTTGAACCGTAGTACATGATGCAGGCATATATCTCACGACTTAAATTAATAAAACAGACACATTATTATGAATTCCATCTCATGAAAACTACTATTTATCTTAAACATATATCGCATATATATTGAGTGCCCGCACATGAAAATTGAAGAATCCAAAACAATTGAATTTAAAATTATGTGATTAAACATATTTAATCAAACCGATGCATATAACCAATGATCAAATCATCATTATGCATCATCAAGGAATTTGAATTTAATGATTTAATCGTAACCGAGCGCTCTGATACCACTGAAGGGATTTAAGAGGGGTTTTTCAAAAAATTAATCCTCTTAGCGGAACAATCCCGATGAACGGATCTTGATTAAATCATTAATCACAAATCAACGAACACAAAACCACAAGTTTATGTGTTTACCTCTTGAAGTGCAGAACCTTTGAAGTAGAAACTATTTCTGATCACGAGCAAAGCAAAGTAGCGATGCATCTACTCAGTCCACACGAACAGAACTTCTCCGATGACCGGTGCTGGCCAATTCCACCAGAGATTCAGAGAGAACGGGGTTTAGAGAGCGGTGGCTAGGTTTCTAAATTTTCAGGACTAACTCTTAGGTTAAAATTCAGCACATAAGTGTATTCTTTTTATAGACTTATTTGAGTATCCACCGTACCTTACGGTGTGCTGTATTTTACTTAAGTGCACCATACTTTACGGTGTGCCGCGCTTCTCTAATTAAATAATAAGTCATACTTAATTATTTAATTACTAATAAGTCCTACTTATTATTTTATAAATAAGTCTTACTTATTTATTTCTCTCATCTATCTGTCCTTTGTGTGTGACCCTATAGGTTCTCGTAACGTTGGCAATAATATTAAATCACATATTTAATATTATAAACAGTGAGCGGTATCTAGCAACACATCACTGCTACCCAAGTGACGAGAATGTCATGTGATCTGACGAAACCTTTCCATGATAACGATCGTGTGTATAATTACCCCTTTGCCCTTATATCTATATTGAACACAAGGCATAGATCGTGTCATCCTTGTATGGTTCAATATCTTATTTCTTGATCCCAGAATATACTGAGTAACAAATAAGCTCAATATCTCATATTGACTTAGTTCGGCGTGGCCACGCATTTTATCAGTCATATTCCATCAAGAGGCCCGTAGATATTACTCCTGTTATGCATGAGGGGCAAATTCCATCTAGGTCACTCATGTCCCTCAGCATGATTTGTGGAGTACCCATTAACCGACTTTATAGTCATCCTGTTATGGACAATGTTTGAACGGCAACTAAGTACTCTACTCCACATCTAGGGTCCATAGTGGTTTCAGGTCGAAGGGTGGTATACACCATTATCACTATGAGAATAACTTATGACACTTTTCATAACACACTATGTAGTATTCTCATGGTGGGTCAATCCAATATAAATATTACTCCTAATATTTATATCTATGTGAAGACTTGATATCTCATATCCATGATACGTGAGATGAGGTCATCAGTCTACTCACATAATAGTCTCTATGTTTTACTGTTATCCCACATCACAGTAAAACTTGACTACGGATACTTTAAGAATAGTGTCCTTATGTTTAATGGAGTCTCACTATTAAGTCACACTTAATGTTCCATTAATTAGACTAGTTATTCTAGGGACTTTATTAGTTTGAAACAAACATAATAAAGAAATGCCTTTTTATATATATTAAATATATAAATCAAAGTCATGATACAAAAGAAGATTCTATCAAAACAGATTGGCTTTTAGGGCTTACTCCAACAGCACCCTGTTCTGAATTTTAGGGTGAGCTCCAGGGAAATCGTTTCTGGCAAGGATGGACAAAGAAGGAGGTTTTGTTACCAGACCACCTCTTTTGGTTGGCGCTTCAAACTATGACTATTGGAAGTCTCGCATGATGGCCTTCCTAAAACAAATTGTTAGCAAGACATGGAAGGCAATTCTGAGAGGATGGACTCCACCTGTGAAGATGGACAAAGATGGTAAACCAACTCTTGAGTTGAAATCTGCTGAAGAATGGTCCAAAGAAGAGGATGAGCTTGCTCTTGCAAACTCAAAAGCACTATATGCACTATATAATGGTGTTGACAAGCACATATTCAGACTCATCAAAAAGTGTGTCTGTGCTAAGGAAGCTTGGACAATTCTTGAGACTGTTCATGAAGGTACCTCTAAAGTGAAGCTGTCTAAGCTACAACTCCTAACAACTAAGTTTGAGAATCGTAGAATGAATGATGATGAAACCATTCAGGATTTTCACATGACCATACTTGATTTTGACAATCAATTTGATGCCTTGGGTGAAAAGATACCTGAAGAAAAGCTGGTAAGAAAAATGCTCAGGTCTCTACCTAAGAAGTTTGACATGAAAGTCACAGCTATAGAAGAAGCAAAGGATATCACAGACATGAAGCTAGATGAACTGGTTGGTTCACTACAAACCTATGAGGTAGCTACAAATGAAAAGATGGATAAGAAAAACAAAAGTATTGCTTTTGTTTCAAATGCTGAGGAAGAAGATCAACTGAGTGACACAGAATCTGAACAAAGCATCTCTGATGCAATGGTTCTTTTGGGAAAACAATTTAATAAGGTGCTAAAGAGAATGGACAAACGCTCTAAGACAGGTGCAGCTGACATTGGTCGCAACACTTACAGGAATTTCAGAAAACCTGTAACAGATGAAAAATCAGCTCCAAATAAAGGTGTTCAATGCCATGAATGTGAGGGGTTTGGTCACATTAGAAGTGAATGTGGAACCTTTCTGAAGAAACAAAAGAAGGGGTTAACTGTAACTTGGTCAGATGAAGATTCTGAAGGAGAAGCCGATACTGCAAAAGCTATACATGTATTGACAAGTGTTTGCACATCTGACACTGAATCATGTGAAGAAGAATTAACCTTTGATGAACTTGCTGAATCATATAAAAAGCTGTGTCTAAAGAGTGCAGAAGTCTGCAGAGTCTCTGAAGAGCAAAAAGAAACAATCACTAAGTTGCAAACTGAGAGAGCTGCTAATCTGTCAAGAATCTCTGAATTTAGTACTAAATGGGAAGATAGTTTAAAGATCATTGAAGAACATAAGGCAACTATCATCAACTTAGAAGCTGACAAGATCAAACAACTGACTGAGATAGCCCATCTGAATGAAGAGGTAACTGAATTAAACTCTCATCTTGAGAATTTAAAGAAGCATGTTCTTAGGCTATTCAAAGGAAGTGATCTAGATGAAATCCTGGAAACTTTGCCTGCTCCTAGTAGATCCAAAACAGGCATTGGGTATGAATACAAAAATGTTAATAGGATTATGGATTACAACAAAGAAGGGAAATATATGCCTGAGATAAGTAAACAACCGTCTCCAAAAATGCATGACAGGATGTCGTCACACCTGTCTCCTAGACAGCAGAGACAAGTGTTGCCACATGTGGCACCACATCAGCAAAGATGGCAGAGACCTAGGTTTATACCTAGACCAAGAAGCAGGTACCACTCATGGAGATGTCATCACTGTGGAAGAAAGGGGCACATAAGGCCTTACTGCTACAAATTGTATGGGTATCCAAGTGAAAGTCCACAAGAGTCTGATCCATCCATTACTAAAACAAGGATGGAATGGAAGCAAAAAGATGATACAATCAATACCAAGGAGTATACAGCTGAAAGCAGTGGGAAAAGTCTGATTGCCCATACGTCACTCAGAGCCTCATCAAAAGAAGACTGGTACTTTGATAGTGGGTGTTCCAGACACATGACTGGTGTTGAAAAGTATTTGAAAGAGGTAAAATCCTATGCCACAAGTTTTGTGACATTTGGAGATGGAGCAAAGGGGGAAATCAAAGGTATTGGAAGACTGATTGACCATGGTTTACCAAAACTTGAAAATGTACTCCTTGTAAAAGGACTAACTGCCAATCTAATCAGTATAAGCCAACTATGTGATCAAGGCATGAAAGTCAACTTTACAAAAAATGAATGTCTGGTCAGCAACAATGAAGGAGACATCCTTATGAGGGGTGTTAGATCAAAAGACAACTGCTACTTGTGGATCCCTCTTGAAGAAGCTAATGTATCTACATGCCTCTTAACTAAAAATGAAGAGGTTAAGCTGTGGCATCAAAAATTAGGACACCTTAACCTGAAGAGCATGAAGAGAGTCATATCAGAAGAAGCTGTCAGAGGACTACCAAGCTTACAGATACAGGAAGGCAATATCTGTGGTGAATGTCAGATTGGGAAGCAAACCAAAGTGTCGCACCAAAAGTTGCAACACTTGTCCACCTCTAGAGTTCTTGAGTTACTACATATGGATCTGATGGGGCCCATACAAGTTGAGAGTCTTGGAGGTAAGAAATATGTTCTTGTTATTGTTGATGACTTCTCAAGATATACTTGGGTAAATTTCATTAGGGAAAAATCTGAGACTTTTGAAGAATTCAAAAATCTTTGTTTACAACTTCAAAAAGAGAAAGACTGTGGTAGGAGTAGTTGCTCTCAATTGTTATGGATGAGACAAATGTTGAAGGAGTATAGTGTTGAGCAAGATGTCATGACACTTTACTGTGACAATCTGAGTGCTATAAACATTTCTAAAAATCCTATTCAACATAGTAGGACTAAGCATATTGATATACGCCATCATTTTATAAGGGAGCTTGTAGAAGAAAAAATTGTTACACTTGAGCACATTGCATCTGAAGAACAGTTAGCAGACATTTTTACTAAAGCGTTGGACGCAAGCCAATTTGAAAATTTAAGAGGCAAACTTGGAATTTGCCTTTTTGAAGACAAATAGCAGTTACAGTATGTAATGCGTGTAACTACCTCTCATCACTTAAAGTTACACGCTAATCAAGGAAGTTTTCATTCAACTTCCCACAACCTCCATCAACCACAATCATTACTTTTCCTAGGAGGTCCATCCCCCACCAAGAAAACGGCCACGGGGACGATAGCGTTTTTAGCTCATTTGGAGGGGCCAAGTGCATATCCCCATGACGTTGGCATTTGTCGCATTTTTTGACATGCTCTTTTGCGTCTGCTTGCATGGTAGGCCAGTAGAATCCCGCTCGCAAGGCCTTCCTGGCCAAGGAGCGTCCACCGATGTGTTGACTGCTTATTCCTTCGTGGATTTCGCTGAGGATCGAGGTTACCTCGCTTTCCTCGACGCATCTCAGCAGAGGGATGGAAAATCCTCGGCGGTACATCTTTCCATTTAGGATTACGTATGCGCAGGCTCTTCTTTTGACATTAGCTGCCTCTTTCTTGTCAATTGGGAGGTTTCCAGTGTTCAAAAATTCGAACACGGGTGCCATCCAACTGTCAGCGTTGATTTCGCATATCAGGAATACCTCGATGGGTTTCGCTATGCTCGGTTTGGATAGCGTTTCCTGAATAAGCGATTGATTTCCGCCTTTCTTTCTCTTAGTGCTTGCGAGCTTTGATAAGATATCTGCTCTTGTATTATGCTCGCGTGGAACATGTTTGACTTCGGTTTGTTTGAATTTAGTTAATTTTTCTTTGATCAAGTTTAAGTATTCCGTGAGTCGCTCGTCTTTTGTTTGGTATTCTCCGGTTATTTGTGATGCGACGAGTTGTGAATCCGTGAATATCTTAATCTCCTCGGCTTCCATATCCTGGGCCAACCTTATCCTTGCCAAGAAGGCTTCGTATTCGGCTTGGTTGTTTGTGGTTGGAAAGGCGAGTTCGAGTGAAACTTCTATGAGCGCTCCTTCACTGTTTTCGAGTATTATACCTGCGCCACTCCCTTGTGGATTCGAGGATCCATCCACGAAGATGGTCCACTTGTTTTTATCCGGGGTAGATGGTGTGGTCATCTCGGCTACGAAGTCTGCTAGCACTTGGGCTTTTAAAGTCTTTCTGCTCTCGAAAAAGATTTCAAATTCGGACAACTCGAGCGACCATTTTAGCATTCGTCCCGTCATATCCGGCCTCGCAAGGAGTTGCTTAATCGGTTGGTCGGTTCGAACAACGCTGGAGTGAGCTAAGAAATAGTGTCTTAGCTTCCTTGCGGCCACGACCACTGCTAAGGCCGTTTTTTCAATCTGTAAGTACCGGAGCTCTGGTCCTTGCAGAGCCTTACTCACAAAATAGACGGGTTTTTGCCCTTGCTCGGTTTCTCTTATGAGAACGGCGATGATGGCCTCCGATGCTACGGCGAGGTAAAGGTAAAGGGTTTCCCCTTCGTTAGGTCACGTTAGGACTGGGGGTTCAGATAATGCTCGTTTTAAGTGTTGCAGCGCATCCTCGCATTCCTTTGTCCATTCGAATGCGGATTCTTTTCGAAGTAATTTGAATAAAGGCAGCGCGTGTTGAGCGGATTTTGCGACAAAACGAGATAAGGCTGTGAGCATCCCATTTAAGGATTGGATTGATTTCTTTGAGTCTGGTGTAGGAAATTCAAACAATGCTCTGCATTTGTCGTGGTTAGCTTCGATTCCTCTTTCGGTTAAGTAGAATCCGAGGAATTTCCCAGCTTTTACGCCGAACGTGCATTTTTCAGGATTGAATCTCATATTATACTTTCTCGCTTGGTCGAACACCCTTTTCAGATGGGCTGTATGATCGACTTCCTCTTCGGATTTGACGATCATATCATCCATGTAGACTTCGAGCATGTCACCGATTTCATTATTGAAGACTTTGTTCATCATCCTTTGGTATGTGGCGCCTGCGTTTTTAAGCCCGAAAGGCATTACGTTGTAATAATAATTACCGGATTCGGTCATAAACGCTGTTTTCTTTTTATCGATTTCAGCCATTTTTATTTGATTATAACCCGAGTACGCATCCATAAACGATAGCAATTTAAATCCTGATGAATTATCTCCTAGTTTGTCTATGTTAGGTAAAGGGTAAGCGTCTTTAGGGCAAGCCCTATTAAGATCGGTATAATCAACACACATGCGCCATTTTCCATTCGATTTCTTAACAAGTACAACGTTGGACAGCCAGGTGGTGTACCTGGCTTCCGAAATGAAATTTGCCTCGAGGAGGTCTTTTACAGCTTTTTCAGCAGCCTCCGCTTTTTCGGGAGACTGTTTCCTACGCCGCTGGACAACGGCACTAGCCCTAGGATCTAAAGTCAATTGATGACAAGCGACCTCAGGGTCGATACCGGGCATCTCTGCAGCGCTCCATGCGAACAGTTCAGCATTGTCCTTCAGGCAGGCGATCAGCTGCTTTTTGACTAAGTCGGGGAGCCCAGTTCCAATCTTGATTCCTTTGAGGGGGTCTTCGCCCAAGGGCACCAGCTCGAAATCTCCGTCCGGGATGGGGCGGTAGATTTTCTTTTCAGCATCGGGGAGGTCTTTCTGCTTTTCTTCCTGATGCTCCTTTTTTGTGAGTCGAGCATCGATATCGACGGAACCTCCAATAGTGTTTACCCCCGGATTTTTCTTTTCAGATTTCTTGGGGGTTACCACGGTGCTCAGATTTTTTGCCGCGGCCTCAAAGCATCTCCTCGCAGCAGCTATGTCGCCGTTGATGGTGGCGACCTGGCCGTCCGGCGTGTAGTATTTCATCTTCAAGTGAACGGTGGACGACACAGCAAATAGCTCCGCTAAAGTAGTTCTGCCGATGATGCAGTTGTACAGCGAGGGACAGTCGACGACCATGAATTGTGTCCTCACGGATTTCATTGCCTTCTCCTCGCCGAAGGTGACGATGAGGTCCACGTATCCCCAAGGCTTGGTAGTCGACCCGTTGAACCCCTGAAGGTCGGGTCCTACATAAGGAACCAAGTTCTTCTCCGACAGCTGTAAAGTTTTAAAAAGCCCCGAGTACATTACGTCACACGAACTCCCCTGATCTACGAGGATGCGGTGGACGTCGAAGTTTGCCATGCGAGCTCTCACCAACAGTGGTATTTGATAGTTTGGCGAGCCCCCAGGAACTTCTGATTTGTAGAAGGCCAGCGGGTCGGAGTCTCCCTCAGGTTTGGAGACGGTGATGGGAGTCACTGAACAAACGTTTTCCAGCTCCTCAAATTTTCTCTTTACCGAGCCGAGGGTGAACTTGTTGAGCCCTCCCCCTGTTATCACCAATGCTTTTGGGAAGTTTTCCCATGAGCCATTCAGATGGGCGTTGAAATGCCTCATGAGCGCTCCCTCGTCCGACCCCGGGGATGGGAGTGGGATTTCTGGCACCGAGATGGCAAGTGCCTGAGGGACGATGCCTCTGTTGTTTTCTTGCTCGGGAACATCAATGGCCATTGCGACCTCTTGAGGCTCCCGCCGCTGTTGTTGTTGTACTTGTTCGTCATTCTGAATGTATTTTCGGGCATAGCCCTTTTGTATCAGAATCTCAATGGCGTCTTTTAGTTGGACACAGCCTTCAGTGACGTGTCCATGGCTTTTATGATAGCGACAAAATTTCGTCCTATTAGTATTTGCCTTCATGGGCTGCTGCCTTGGGAAGTGGATCCCAGCCTTCTTGAAGTCCGCAGCGGAGACTTCAGCAAAAATGCGATCTCTTGACGCATTTAGTGGAGTGTAAGTTGTGAACTTTCCACGTGGAGGTTTGGAATCCTTGATCCTTTCCTCCTTTCCCTTTTCGTTACCTCTTCGCGAGGTTCCAGCTTCATCTTTTTCGTGGTTCCTGGTTTTTTCTTGACTTTTAGGCCTCCTCAAGTCTATGGCCTTCTGTTTTTCCTCGTAGGCGATGTACTTCTTCGCTTTTTCAAAGAAAGCGTCTAGTGTCTTCGGCTCTTCTATACCAACAGCTTTGGCGAAGTCACTATCCCGACGGAGTCCCCTGTCGAGGAGATACAGCTTCATGCTCTCCTCGACCTTTACCTCGACGGCTGCTTTGTTGAACCGTTCGAGGTAGGACCTTAGGGGCTCAGTTTCACCTTGAATGATGGCTTCGAGGGTTGCTTCCGTTTTTGGATGGCGCTTCGAAGACGTGAAGTGGGCCCGGAAGCGGGCGCACAGGTCCGACCAGGAATCTACGGATCCTGGCGCCAAGCTCTTATACCAAGCCATAGCGCCTTTCCTCAGAGTTGTGGGAAAGAGCTTACACTTGATAGAGCCTCATACATTTCTGTACTCGAGGAGAGCTTCCAGATTCTCGATGTGCTCGTCTGGATCTATCGAGCCATCGTAGGTATCCATTGCCGGTGGTTTCTCGAGGCCGACCGGTAGCGGGAGTTCCCGGATCCTTCGGGAGAGGGGGCCTTGGTGGCTGTCCCTTTCTTCCGGGGATCGGTGCCTTTGGTGGCGAGGAGGATTATCCCTTCTAGGGGAATGTCTCCTCGGCGGGGTGGAGTTTCGAGATAGGTCCTCGTTTCTCCTCGGGCTTACCCTCCTTTCGCTTCTTCTGCGAGGTGGTGAGCGTGACCTGGAGTAGGTTCTGCTCCTCGCAGGAGTGGGTGATCGGTGAGTTCGGCGGGCTTGCACCGTCACCCTCGACTCAGCAATTGCGTCGATTCGACGGCTTTGGGATTCGAGCCTTTTGTTCTGCTGCTCGAATCTTTGGTTTTGCTGCAGGATAAGGTCTGACTGGCGATTGATTGCGTTCACCAGCGCGGCCATGATGTCCTGTACGGCAGCACCCGGGGGAATGGCCATTGCCGGAGTCGCCTGTGGCGGGGTAGCCACAGGGATCTGCGGTTCTTCTGGGTTGTAGGGCTCATCATGCACGTTTTGCCCCCCTTGGCCATCTTCCGTTACGGAGGCGAACTGGCCGTCCAGCGGGTGGTACGGCGCGTAGTCCATTGGTTGAGCGTTGTTCTCCGCCACGTGCTCCGGGATTTGGTGGTTGTTAACGCCAGCCATTGATCGCAGGTTGGTGGTTTTTCGAAGTTTTTTAGTTTTTGGTTTGGATAAACTGGGAAACTAGATTCCCACAGACGGCGCCACTGATCGTGTAGACCAGAATGATGCGACTTCGCCGGCGTTTGCGGTGGTTGAGAGCGTTGAGACCCCTGTTGAAGCGGAGGGGGGTTGTGTACCTGCAGGCACTCCGACGCTCAAGTCAGTTTGTGTTTGTGAAGGTTTTCTCAACTAAATAATGCGTACCTTGCAAATGAAGTGGAGTCACATATATATAGCCCCCCAGCGCTGGGCCAAGACCCTTGATGGCATTAATGGCCATCAAGTGGCTGCCGGAAAACGGCTTGAGGGCCTTGATGTGCAGTAAATGCTCATCATTCCGGTTTACGGCCGTTACGATACGTAAGAGTATCAGACCGTTGGAGTCTTGCTCGGATCGTGTTTGTTCGACACCCTCTGATGCTCGAGCTCGATGCTCGGCCCAGAACACAACATGTCATAGATCTTGTTTTGTTTACATGCTTGTGTTTATTTGACTTCCGCATAAAAGTATGATTATAGATTTAATCTTTGTTATTAAGAACATCTATATGATTAAATTATTAAGTTATTTCCAACATAATCTTAATGGTATAGTCACTTTTTTATCTATATGAACACAAGAGGTCGGAACAAAAATTCAACACCGTCCCTCTCTCCACTCACAACGATGGAACTCGAGACATACAAAAATACATTAAAAAAAGCTAAAACTGTATATTTATTGTATATGTTATTATACAATTATCTTTAAATAAAATTTTTGTTTTTTAATTTCTTCAAAAAAAAAATTGTTTTTTAATGTCTCTCTAGTTTGCAAGAAAAAAAAAATACTTTGGTACGTAATTTAAAATTTGGTTATGGATGAATTAATTGTAGTTGAGATATGAAATCTATTTTAACCAATAGGCTGTTTAGTATAAAGTTATGGATGAAGTTGAAATAAAATTTACGGGTACAATATAATATTAGATGGTTAAAGTTATAAAATAAATCAAGAACACACATAATATTATTATTGATTTCTTCTCAAGTTTTAACTACATAGAAATAAAAAGAAAAAGACAAAGAAAAACCCACAACAAAATGGGAAGCTAGCTAGCTTTATTCAAACACACAAGTACTAGAAATTAAAAAGGTGATGGATCCATCATCTTTCTTTCATGATATCATAGCATAAAAACATAGGGATTAATTAATTAATTAATTACTTAATTAGTGAAACATTAATTAATCTTAAGAACAATGTGTAGTGCAAAAACATCTACGACGGAATCCACGGCAGTGTCCTCCAGGGAAACGTTCTGTTTGGCACACAGAAGCACAGTTGTGATCACTCGCACATGGTCCTTTGAATTTGTGACTTTGTGACTCACATGTCCTTGCCTCAGCCACTGGCCCTATATATCACAACACAAAATTAACAACATAAATAATTTAATATAAATATAAAAATCATATTACAATTAAGAGTTTAAGATATGTGTCAAAATAAATAAATAAATATTATGGATTATATTATGTCATGTAACATGTTAAGTGTACCATATATATATAGTAGGCAAAAAAAAAAAAATACTAGTTACACTTATTTGAGATCAACATGTAAATAATGATGGAATTATAAATTAATTGATTAAGTATGAAGAAATTAAACCTACCAGTGGCTACAAGAAGGAGAAGGAGGACAAAGATGGTGGAAACCAAAACTGAACGAGACATGATAACTTGAACTTCTAAGAGAAAAAAGGGAACTATAGTTTAGAATTTTAAGTGAAATGGAAATGGAACTAAGCTTGTCTTAAATAGGGCAATAAAGGCTAGTAGTGTCTTTTCAAGGAATATTTTACCGACAGATATATTATTTCTTTTAAATTTTTAATTATTTTTTAAAAAGGCAAGATATTGTGTAACTTAATAATTAATAATAGTAGGTCTTGTAAATGTAGTTCAGTTGATATCTACTAATGACAATTGGAAAGGACCGAAACAAAGACCGGATGCCGGTAGTGAAAGTTGAAGTTCAAACTTTTAATTCTATGTTTTTTTTTTGTCAATAATTTTATAGGTTTAAAGTGCGTATATGTGATTATTATACTATTTGACAAAAAATTAATATCGATCGTATTATTTGAGCATAAAAATACACAATTTATAAAAATAAAAACATCAAAATATTGACAAAATTAAAATTAACTCCTATAACTTTTATAAAAGTTACACCTCATTCGGCAACTTATCATAATTTTTCAATCTCAACGCTCAATTAAGTTTTTTTATAAATTACTCTTTTATAAATTGAGAGTATTTATCCATCAACTAATGAGAATAAATCATATGTATGTAAAATCAAAAATTGTTACAAGTTAGTTGTGGATAGCACATGCAAATCTATTTATATCTATTTATATGACTTATTGATATATTAGTTGATGAATAAATACAATGGGGTAGAGTAGGTCATTTAAAGATACACTCAATGACTCAATAAACTAAATGCCACTTTATTTGATATCAAGATTGTGATTTTTATTTTTTTCACGCAAGAAAAAGATTATGATGAAAAAACTATTTCTCATCATATTTTTCTTTTACCTTGTTTAGTCACTATTGTTTGTAGAGCTGGAAACTCGGGCAGGTAGTATTTGAATTGAATGGAAGTCGAAGAACTTGCTTTCTGACCTAACTTTATTTATTTATGATAAACTCGTCGTAATAATTGATTTATATCTTATATATATATATAAGGATAATATATAATAGAAAATAGTAAAGAAAGTTGTTTTAAAGATACTATAGATGAGTGGTACATAAAAGAAAAATTCAATGTATCAAACAAATGGCATTTTTAACTTTGTAATAATATATTTTAATCGTAGGTTTATAATTTCTAAGAAAATATTGTAATTAAAATAAATTTAAAACCTAGCTTATCACAATTGAATAAAATGTTTAAGAAATTTTGCAAAAATTGTTTCTAATACATTCAAAACAAAACAACTAAGAATTCTATTTTTAGACAAAAAAAAAATCACGTGTGATGATAGTTTTGGTTTTGAATGTGAATCGAGTATCAATAATATATTGATACAGACTGAGACAACAATGAATGATCCAGAAAAAAGGTGACCATTCAATTCAATAAATGACAAGTGGTGGCAGAAACTTTATTGCTTTTGAGCTAATATAATCTTATTGATAAAAATATACTAGGGCTGTCTTTCTACTTTTGTGTTGTGTGTTTTCTTTCACACTGGCTTGTCCACGTTGTTTTCCACAGTTTATGACCCACCCACCATTTTACTATGTTAAGTTAAGAGGTTTTTATTTTCCTTACTACTACTACTGGGAACAGCTAGCATGTCTACTCACACGATGTACTAGTATCTATCATCAAATTAGGTGGTATCCAATGAGTCCCACTTTTTCTCATAGATAAAATCATAAGTGTGTATATATATATATATATATATATATATATATATATATATATATATATATATATATATAACCCACGGTTTTTTATGAAGGTGTGCATTAGCAACATACACCTTAAGGTGTATTTAACTACTTTTTAGTTATCATTTGCTAACACACACCTTCTAAAAATTAAGTAGGTATATTATAGCAAATGTCTATAGAAGTTGCTAACGTACACCCACTTATTTTTTAGAAGGTGTGCATTAGCAACATGCACCATAAGGTGTATTTAACTACTTTTTAGTTATAACTTGCTAACACACACCTTCTTAAAAATAAGCGGGTGTAAGTTAGCAAAACCCATTAACAAACTTATGCTTGTTTTTATTTCTTTTCTATTTTTCTTTTTTAAAAATTATAATTGAAAACAATTTGACAACAAATTTTTGTTGTAAAAGCATCATTTCCTTTTTAACAAATATTATTTGACAATTCAAATACATATGTATTATATATTTATCTTTATCACTTTAATACTTTTCATATTATTCTACGATCTATATGTATTTCAAAAGTTCACATAAAAATCAAAAACATCATATTTGACATAAAATTTTGATGTCGAAAAATCATTTCTTTAGTTTGAATATGACTTTGTCTATACTCTATATATTCAAATTTGACTCTCAATGTCGGTAATATTAAATTGGGAGTTTAATTATTGTGCACCGTCGGTAATTTTTTTTTTTTACACATGCATTCAATGACGTGTTGTCACATCATTTAATGAATGTGACATATCATATGTTTTTAATTACTATACATGATGTGTCGGTATATTATTAGACGCATATGCAAAATAATTTTACACCGACGGTGCATATAAATTAAATTCTTAAATTGGACACATTTTTATCCAATTTCAAACACGTGACCATTCAATTATAGGTGAGTTTTTTTTTTCTTCACCCTCTGGTTCCTAGGGGAAGGGGGTCCTGGTTGTTCAGAGTTCGGGACAAGTTCTGGCATCAAGTGGTTTCAGTCTACTCCCAAATGCAGTTGCGGGGATTGAACTGTAGTCCTCCATACAAAGTTTAGCGCCAATCACCACTGAACCAACTAACATTTGATAATTATAGACGAGCTTTAGTGGCACTTCTTTTATATACCCAAAAAAAATTATTTTTAAGGATTATACCAAAAAATGATGTTTAAGAAGTGTTACCTACACTATCAATACAAATTTTTTGTTTTGATTAAATTAAAGAGATGATATATTTTCACATTAACATTTTGATGTCAAGTATAGTATCATTTTATGTTTATTTTGAAAATACGTATAAGTCGTAGAAGATGTAAAATAAAAAACAGATAAAAATAGTAAATATACACAATAAGTATGTATTTTAGTATTTAAAAAACTAAACTCTAAATTTAGGTGAGCCTTTTATAGTAGTCTTGTTATTTTAGTGTGACTTACACTACAACTGATAAAAGAGTATATGTTTAAGTCAAAATAAAGAGTATATGTTGAGATCGATAATTCGATATGTATCCTTGTTCTTTCTCGACAAAATGTTGCTATAAATTAATTAATCAAATGTGAAATTACAAATACATGTCTTAATCAAATAAATACACGTCTTAATCAAATCAAGACTATGGTGGCATGGCATAACCAGGAACGGATCTATAAGGATATCCGTGGGCCATGAAATTAAAACTTTTGATATTTACTTCTCCCACCCTATCACTTTCTTGCACGCCATGTGTCTTTTCTGTTTTAAGTAACGGACGTCATAAAATTAGAAATTTTTAAAAAATATCGTCTATTACTTAAGTAGCGGACGTTATAAAAAACAATTCTGGTAGGGTGTTTTTAGAATGTATCCGCTTCATAAGTAACGAATAGAGGTATTTTAATAAAATCATAGGACGGCGAGAAAATGGGTAGGGCGACAAAAATAAATCCCAAAAGTTTTAGTTAAATAGACTCTTCATTTCCAAGCTCAAACCAAAAAAATAATTCCTGTGTTCTTTGATTATGATGCATTCATATTTACTTATATTTAAATCTCAACAAGTATAAACTACATATAAAGAGGATATATAGTGCCATCAGTATAAATTAATTTTACACTAAGATTCAGATAAAAATCTAAAATGTTAGTATATTTTTTTTATAAAAAAAACAATTACAAAGTAGGATCGACACAAAAGTACACCATTAAACTCTTGTTTTATTAGATGAAATGTTGTTGATGCTTGCCAAAAATATCACATGGGTGGTAAGTAAAATAGTATTACCATTTAATGTAAAGAAGAAATTTGCATCTTGGCATAATGCTAAGATAGCTACCTTTCACCTCACATGCATGTGTTTGATCCTTCTTATCCCATTTTTATCAAATAATAATAATAATAATGAAGTAACGATACACTAACTTGAAAGAAAAAAATGGCAACTATCCAAATCGATCACTAAACCATTCACTCGCGAAACAAACTCTTGCCACTACACCATTAGATACAATTGACAAAATCTAAACTTATATTATATAGATAGATAAAACACTCTTGATATTAGATATACTAAAAAGAATAAAAAAATGGTCCAGTGCATGTGTAATTTATCAACAAAAAAAATTAGACGAAATTCTAGCTCGTGCTTGACACAGGTGTTCATACTGGTAAATATAAAAATATAAGAAGAGGAGAGGACTGGCGAAATTGGTATATTTCCATTGATTCTACGCATAATTTAGATCCATAGTTTATACTTTATACACAAAAGAGTTTAAATAAAACTTCTCTTTTTCTTTCAGCATAAATCAGCCTCATGTCAAAAGATTGGAAGACAGGGTCATAGATCACCGATCCCAAATTCTTGAATCTGAACTCAGTCCCAAGTCACTGAAATCATAGAGTTGGCAAGGCCGGATTCCCCGAACGTTAAATTACTTTCATAGTCCAAATTTTTCGATGCACCAGGAATTGCATTAGTTAATTTAAATGGCTTGGTTTCATCTTCTTCCCCTATCTGAGTAGCAATGAATGACCACAGCAGCTTCAAAAGAAACAAAGGGGTCACTCATAGAATCCAAAACAGACAAATAAACTGGTCATAAATTCAAAATTAACTTGCATGAGCCCTTCCAAGAGAGAAGATGAATAAATTAAATATTTTCCATGAACAGACATGCGGGTCTTCTTAGTAAGATATATATGACATTGGAATTCTAATTTCTACATATCCCCGCATACTCATTTTGAAATGGTGCGCAGTTGTTTGTAAGAAATTTGTGAATTCAGCAGTGTGCACGACTTATTCAAATTAACAAGACATTAACCTGCTATAGATAACTACTATTTAGTATCTACATTTACCTATCATTAGTATAGTATCCTAGTCCTAGTATAGTTAAGTTAAAGACTTGCCTAATTTTTTTTTTTTGAAACAAGACTTGCCTAATTTTGGTCCCTATAAATATTGTACTTTTTGTGTTGATCCTACTTTAATTTAGCTGCTGTTAACTTAATATTTAAAATTGACTGCATTTAAAGTAATCACGTGTAATAGAGCAACATATGTTACCTGAATTGGTTCAGAGCGTAAGAAGTTTCGCTGAGCACGGCGTCCATTCGGAAGCCGTACACCAACTCTGCATAAGAGATTTTTTTCAACCTTAGGTTCTTCGGGCAGAGTTGGATAAGCAGGCCTCTTTGGTAAGGCTGTTTCTTGCAAGTTACCAGCAACATTTGCATCTTCATTATCTCCTTCGGCCATTTCATTTGATTCTTTCACGCTTTCCAATGAAGCTGCCAGAGCTCTTTTAATTTCCTCATCCTCCTCGTTACTCGCATTTGAATCTACTGTAGCTGTAACATCAACCAAGATTATGATGACAAAAACATGTCAAATACAATTTTAACATCAGTAATGGGCACAAAATTTAGGCAGTAAAGATTTCAATACAAAACCAAATGAAAGACATCATAATCAGATGTGGATTAAGGTAGGTGTGCAAGGTCCATCTAATAACAATGATATAGAAAAGATGTCAACTATATGTAGTGTTGATAGGTAAAAAGTAGTAGTTAAGTCAACAGGACAATAATGACATCTTCAACATTGAGCTGACCCGTTACTGAACAAACCAGCAGCACATAGAGACGAGCGACAAACCTTTAGTTTTTGGTGGGCTAGAACTTGCTCTAGGACGCTTGTGAGACAAGGTAGTGTGGTGATCCTTAGGACCGGCATCAAGAAATGTTATCAGACCCTAAAAAAAAAAGCACAAGGCGACGTCAAATCAGTAAGAAATATTAAAAACAACAGAACAAAGATTTACGTGTGAATAATGTTTCAGTTCTCTAGAAAATGTTTCTATCATAGTATGCTATGAAATTGTATCACATATAACATACTTCTAATAAGCTTTCAGGTTGAACCATTCCGCCCCAGGAGCGCATCTTTTGGCCAGTGATGGGATCAATAATAAGCACAACAGGAATTGAATCCAGTCTGTAATAAGTGCAGACTTTTTTGCCTTCAGTTGTATCATCATATACCTGTATGCAAAAAACAAGCAAGTAAAAAAAAAATTGACAAAGGCAAATTGCATACAAGAAAATAGTATACAATAAATGACATGGTATGATAGTAAATATTAGCAACAAAAACTGCTTCAAATATCACAATATAGCCCAAATGCATGCTACAGCTACTCTCACTTCAAGCGTTTGAAATGCCAAGGATATATTAACAACCCATGGATTACCCCCTAGAGCAGGTGCCAACTACAAAATGGCATACCATGATCCCATAACCAGTGAAGTTAACACTACAAAAATAAATTGATCACCAATGTTGGCGCAGAACAACAAACTACCTGCCAGAATATGAAGTTTGTACTGATGGTCTGTGAAACAGCATCATTTGCCCATGTATCCCGATTAAGCTTTACAAAGAAAAAAATTGTCACCAGTAAATGATAATGATGTAAACAAATAATCAAGAAAATTGAAAATGGAGCACCGAGAATAAAATACCATATGTGAGCTGAATTCCTTGGTAGATTGTATGTTGACCAATAACCACTTGTCCTGCAAAGAAGCGGCACCTTTTGCCTGCAGTCAAAGATCAAACCTTAGTCACAACTGCATATCAGCTACATGTTTCACCATTTCACAATATATGCACTATCACCCATCTAGAGTGAACCCTGCCACATAGTATATGCAAGTAAATTCTATAATCTACTATTATATTCTTAGTTTCTGTTCTGGTCATTTTGTAATAGTGCACTTACCAAGCTAACTAGCTTGTATATGCAGATGATTCTAGGGGCTTCTATATTCTGTTAGTGGTTAGTTCAAACAATTGGTTTAAGTCTGGTACATTTAATCCGATCACTTCACAATTTTATCACAACACAATTCAGATACTCATATATCTGATTAGAATTCTCAAACTACTAAATAAGGTTTCTTATCATCTTGTGCAGCTAATTTTGTTCAATAGCATAGTTACCACTGCTGGATGGCGGCACAAAACAACGAACTCCAAATAGCAGATAGCGTGAACAAGATAAATAATTTATACAGCATAGTAGACACACAATAATGCTCAGAAAATATACCATAAAAATAAAGATTTAAATCGATAATAATCAAAAGCCATAGCTTATACACAATAACATTATCAAATAAAGGCATGGTTAAAGAGAGCAAAATAGAACTCAATGAAGGGGCATGGCTGGAAATGGAACAACAGTGACGGGGAACTACCCAAACTGCGCAAATGACAATTCATAAAAATTGAACGAACCACATTATAATTTGTCTAGTCCACTTAAAAAGTGAGTGGGGTTGGTTCAGTAAAAAGTGAAGGTTGGCAGAAAAACAATTGGCTTCCGGGAAAAAAGGACAAATTCTGCCACAACACTTGGGCCATTAGAATTGTTGCCATATCATTCTTATTAGAGGAGGGAATGGAAAAGACGACAAAAATCATAAAAAATATCCTAAAGAGTACATGGGCACGAAAAAACAGTGCCACCGATGCTAGATAGAAAAAGGAATAAACAGAAGGAAAAAACATAAATTATTTAAATAAGATGGAACGGAAAAAGAAGAAAGAAGGAATTATTTAAAAAAAGGGAAAATTACAAGTTTACAACAACCACCTCTAATTTTCCCAAGACACTCACCTCCCCTCACTTTCACACCATTTGACTCTGGTAAAGAAATAACTCAAAATCCCTAAAATTTTGTCGTCATACTGCATCTGCCATTTGGCATTTGTTTGGATTTCGAAGTGCAGAAATATGGAGTTGATGAAGAATTGGCTGAGTTGCAGGGAGGGGCACATTCATGAATGTTTTGCTCATATTCATCACATGGTTGAGTCTTATTGTTACGATGCTTTGCTGTCAAGCTATTGTGGGTATATAGGGAATTTTGAATGACATGGTCCTTACATTGAGTTGGTTACTTCTCCCAATAATCCTGATAAACATGACAGGTGGTGTACTATTTTTGGGGAATTTTTCATTTTTGCAAGAGGAAAAGGACATGTCTCAGCACAATACAAAAGAGCTTTGAATTTTTTCGACCTGAAAGTGTGGGAGTAAGATGGTAGACATAAGGTGTTAACAGTGAGTAGGGTGGTCTTTGTCATAATGATAGAGAATTAAGGGAGGTTACTGTTCACTTATAAACTAGAGGGGGTGTTTGTGTTGTTTAAGAAAACCTATAGGGAGGTCAGTGTAATTTTAATTGCAGCCACAAAGCGAAAACCGATACGCCGCCGTTGTATGGCAGTCTGTTCTGCCATGGCCTATTTTCGACAACATACGGAAAAATGAGGGGAAAGTGGTGTCTTTTCCCCAGAACTAAGTAGCAGACAAAATGCTAAAATAGCAGAGCTATTAGCCATAAATTGTTGCAGTCAGAATGTAATAGCTTCTTCGTTAAAATGTGACACAATACTCTGCACATCACAGGGAGGACATGCGACATAAGCCGATGTTGAGATTGATAACCATTGATCAAGATTCAAGACTCGAGAGGCTTATAGGTCATTTTAATGTGTGCGAAGAAAAGTAATGGACCCTCTGGTAAGAAAAGCAATAAATTAAGGATAGTAAAATTCTAAGTCATATAGCAACATCAGATATTTTGTTTCCTGGATATCCTCTAAAAAACTCGTCTTGAAAGTTGTAATACAGTTCTACACATGGAAGACAGAGCTTGGTTGTGCTTCCCCTGATTAAGATTTCAGTAGTCAGCCCCATAGGCATAGACTACTTTCTGAATTGATAGTAATAATTATGAAGTCAAGAGAGTAACCGAAGGTCACTTGATTGGTAACAGATAATGGTAAATAACATCGTTGTTTGTTCAGTCATGATCCCTACCTTAAAACATATTTGGAACTAAGTTTTCAATTACCATGTCCCTTTGAACCTTCTAAAAAGCCTAAAATCTGAATATATGAGCTTCAACTAGAAGATACATGCAACGACTAACAAATAGGATGCAGAAAGCATTTACCATTAGGTCCAGACATTAGTTATTCCCGTATTCCCGTACAGTGGGAACATAAGATGTCATGGAAGGTGCTGTTTCTAGTACCCTGAAGCACTTCAATCTGTCTCCATGTGGTAAGGGACAAATCCTAACTTCTAAGATTGACTAAGCACAAAAATATTCAGTGGACTGTGCATGAGGGTTAGTTTTGGATGGGGTTTCAACTGCAATAGGTCCTTGTAAAGTCAAGGACTCCTTGTTCTCCCGCATAGTGTGCTAGCTGGCATCTACTCTCATGTCATGTTCATTATGTGTAGTGCATTCTAAAATACAAAAGATGTATCTGTAAGGCACTAGGCCTTGAGAGAGGTTTGATTAGCTTAAAAATTATAAGATGTCAAATATTGGGAAAATTGGGAAATAAAGAGAAGGTTTGAGTGATAAACAATGAAGCTCGAGTTCAAAAAGTTAAAATCAAGTTCGAGTTTGAGCTGGGTTTTATGGGCTCAAGCTTGAAGTCAAATAAAAATGAAAATTGCGCTTGTCTTGGCCAAATTCCAATACAGCCACTAACACAATCCAAACTAAGAAGTATATTTACCTTATCAAAAGAACCGGTGAACATTAGATGAAAAGGAGGGCGATAAAGAGAAGCAAGTGTGTCCTGAGAACTCTCTGCAGTAGAGGCGGCACCTTGCTCTGTTTCCCAAACCCCTGGACGCCTCGTTTCCTGTTCAAAGTTACGGAACGCAATTAAGGAGTTTGGTTCCTGTGAGAGATGTCCAAGCGTTGCTCCTCTGCAGAAACATGAAAAAACACAATTTTAATAACTAGTTTGTCTGTTGAAAACCACATAAACTTACATACATACACACAAACCTACATACAAAATAAAAGACAGTGTGTATTAACTTAAAAACCTCAATGAGCACAACTTAAATTATGCTAGCATTATGCTTATTGATATGTAATCGTCAACAGTATACACCACTCAGAAAGAGTTCAATCATTCTAGTTGGGTAAAGTTCACAAGACTGCCTATCCAGCCACAACAATTCCACTTTTCATTTACACCTTACTCTCTGTTGCTCATCATTTCCCAGTTTACAAAGTCAAACACGCACATGCACGCAGGGGAGAATAATTACTTATTGACTATTTAACTATCATATGTATTCGAAAGAATACTTAGTTGCATCAAAACACAGTGAAAGGAATGCTAAAAGTGCCAGCCAAACATCATTCGACAAGGAGAGTCTACTGGAGTTAAACTCAACTGAAGTCGTAGTTAAAACCTAATGAATTGCATTTGCATCAACATTATCGATAAAGAATGACAACAAACAACATTTACACATGCATCTCTATTAGACCAAAATCCTAAAAAAAGAAATAACAAAAAGGAAAACATACCCAAATAGCATTGTATTATCATAAAGTGTTTCCCTTATAACAGGCAAAGGAGCGCGCACTTCATCTCCATCAGCAAGTCCACCACTTTGATTCCTTGGTTCACTACAACAATTACAAATAAAAAAACAAACATAAAAAACTAATCTTCACTCTTAATTCCAAAACCAAAACTCAATATCTAGCATTACCTAAAAATAGATGGATCATTAAAAGAATCAGCATTCTCTAAAGGAGGAGTGAAAGATGACGGCGCCGGCACCGCTCCAGTTTCACTCCCAATCAAAAACAACTGAAGAGCTTCCTCAAGTTTCCAACTTGTAGCCTGTTAAAAGCAAACACATCAAATCTTATAGATCTCAACACAACAATAATCCATGCATGAAACAACAATAACTGAATACCCAATAGCTTAAAAATAAAAAATCAACAAATTTTTATAGATAATCGATTAAACAACATATAAAAATCGCTTTTTTAACAGTGATGATGAAAAAGGGGTAGAAGTGAAATGAACCTGAAGGAACTGTCTAGCGGTGGCAGCGGTTTGGCCTTGAGCGACTTCGAGAAAGGAAGAGACCAATGTTTGTTGATCAGTGGGAGATAACATTCCCTCCATTGAAATTGATTGAGTTTGTGATTTGGGAATTAGGGTTTCGATTATGATGAATTTATATTTCACACTCTTTTGAGTCTTTCTATAGCTTCTGAAGAAAAAAAACCTATGAGTTTTGTTTTGTTTTGTTTTATCACATCATCACGAATCTAATAAATGTTTTTTATTTATTTAACAAATCAAATCTTTCGTCAAAAAAAAAAAAAAATCACATCTGAAAATGTATAGATTACGTGTAATGTAAGATTATTCAAAAAAAAATAATGAGTAGATATTTTGCCTAAAAAAAGGATTTGTTAGTAATAATAATGAATGTGAATTGTACTTGTTCCTTTAATGAACTTTTGAGTTAAAAGTCTTTCACTGTTTTTTTTTTTTTAGGATAAACCCAATCTCTCTTAAATCAAAAAAAGATTTACCAACTTCCCAAAAAAAAAAAAAGATTTATCAAATTTCTTAGACTTGAGAGAAATAGTGTCACTATTTAAAATATTATGTAGCAATAAAATATTAATACGATATAAGATCATCTGTAGTACCTATTTTAAAGTTAGTGCTACGATGGACCATCTTCATAAACGGTCAACTGTGAATTAATGCTCTAATGCTTAAAATTATTAAAAAAAATCTAAGGACCATCAAAAATATTTTTTAAGATAAAAATTCATAGCTCTCTTAGTCTTTACGGCTAAAACAATAACATGATTTAAGTCAACTCAATACAAGTTACGTTTTTACTTTTCGTTGTTTTAGTTAAACCCAGGGACGGACCAACGTTGCCCATTGTGTGGGCATGAGCCCCCACTTCAATTTTATATTGCTCAATATACCATGTATATAGTGTGATACATATAATCTCATTTTTCTTTCTTTGAATGAAGGTGTCCCCACCATATCACTCTTATGGTATCCTAGTTTGTTCTTGTTTTTGGTTTATAACCCTCTAGTTCCTAGGGGAAAGGGCTCTAGTAGTCTAGAGTTCGGCCGTGAGGTAAGTAAAGTCTGACCAAGAAATTGTTTCATCCAGGAATCGAATTCGGGTTCTCCCGAAATCCGTTCTTTTTGGTGAAAGTCATTATTTTTTTGAAGAAGCTAAATTAGCTCACCCAAATTGGCACTAGAGAGAATCAAACCTCAGACCTCAAGAGGAGCACACTCTCAGGTCCCAAGTCAATACTAATGCAATGCTTGATATTGGCTTGGTGAAACTCATTAACCACTTGAACTCAATGACTTGGTTATTCTAGTTTGTTCTTTTCTCGTAGTTTCATATCTTTTTAAATAAAAACATGCATAATATTTTTTACCTACTTTGAATTTATTTATTTGTTATTTTAATTAGTAAAAAATTATAGAAGTTCTATTTAATAAACTTTTTGAGCTTTCTTATTTTTTACATTAAAATTGATATATTATGCTTTTAATTTTAATAAATTATATTGAAGTATAAGATGGTTTGATGACTTGTGGAAGGAATATTATAAGGATTGAAGTGATAAAGAGCTTATGAGTTCAACATGTCTTCTAATAAATTTAAGAAAAATTATAAATTTATATATAAATATTGCCCCCACTAATGAAAAGTTCTGGATCCGTCACTGGTTAAACCAATATCAATTAAGTCATTTTTTAGGCGTAAAAATGAAAATTATCAATAACGTATACTTTCAAACAACAATATATCGTCGTTAAAATTTTAAATAATTTTTAAAAACCGATTCACGATGAACCACTTATAGGAGTATTCCATATTAGAATTTTTTCCTATTTCAATAAGTAGTGGTAACTAGATATAAGATACTATGCAATCCAAATATATATATATATATATATAAGATACTATAAGCAAAACACATTTGAGTAATCGTACTGTTTTATATAAGCACTCTATATCCCCATTAAAATATATTTTTATGGTACTTTATCTACAAAAATGTGTAGAATTATTCATGAGATGTTTTACCAAAAAAAAAAATTATTATTAATATATAATTATTGGTAGAATCTATTTAGAACTTTTGAAAAAATGTTGAATTGGAGTGATTGAGTATTTATTAAGTACTACATTAAAAAATTATAAATTAGTGATGTGTACACGTGAGACTAGTCAAGTCCTCAAAACTTGAGTGTTCCATTGCGGATACTCTAAACACATTGAGTTCAAGTGATTAATGAGTTCCTCTATGATGAATTGCTCCGAAAAAACTGAGTTTAATTTCTTAGAAAAACAGTCTTTTTCATGAGAGTCGAAGTTTTAACATAGAAAAAATATTAAATTTATGTTTATTATTGTATAGTAAAATAGTATCTAATCTAAGTAATCTAATAATCAAAAAAAGTATCAAGGTAATCTTTGTTTTTAATTTAGGCACCTTCTCCTTATGTTATATTTTTAATGCAAAAGAAAATAGTTTTATATAGTTTTAACTAAATAATTGAGCTCAATTGGTTAATAAATTTAACTAAAAGTTGGATTAGTACCCGCCTTGAGTGGAACAATTTATTAATTAAACTTTACTTATCTCGCGATCAAACTTTAAATTACTAAGGGTTTCATTCTCTTAAGAATTGATCGGTTGATACCAATATATATATATATATATATATATATATATATATATATATATATATATATATATGGGGGCTGCTAATTTAGACCCAGTTGGGTCTAAATTAGCAAGGTGCACCTTTTGAGTTGGACAAAAATACCCATTTTTTAATTTTTTGGAAGAATAGAGCAACAGGGGCATTTCTGTAATTTTCTGCAATTTTACACGCGCCCCCCACTTCTTTTTCCCCCCCCAGGACACGTGTCACGCGATTACAGGACAAAATTCACGCGCGTGCACCACACGCGCCGACAGGCGCGCGTGGGTGGAAGGATGGGAGGAGAGAGAAACTTTGCTTTTGAAAAAGGCAGCCACGTGTCACGCTATTATTGGGTCTGCGTGATTTTTTTCATTTTATACTTTAAACTCGATTATTTCGTCGTAAATTAATTTTTTATTTTTTAATTTTTATACCAAAATTCATAATTTTTTTTTCTCTACAAATAGAGACTTGGTTTGTTTGATTTGGACACCGAAAAAAAAACGCAATTTTTCACTACTTTAAACTCGATTATTTCGTCGTAAATTAATTTTTTATTTTTTATACCAAAATTCATAATTTTTTTTTCTCTACAAATAGAGACTTGGTTCGTTTGATTTGGACACAGAAAAAAAAAACCCAATTTTTCACTACCTTAATCTCATCAAATAACTAATAATCAACTTACTGAAACCATTTTACCAGCAAAATGGTTTCAGATTACAACTCTCTGAAACCATTCTACCAGATAAATGGTTTCAGAAGCAAACACAATTAATAAATTACTCACTGAAACCATTCTACCAGTAAAATGGTTTCAGAATACAACTATGTGCAACCATTCTACAAGCTAAATGGTTTCAGAAGCAAATAACTAATAATCAACTTACTGAAACCATTCTACCAGCAAAATGGTTTCAGATTACAACTCTCTGAAACCATTGTACCAGATAAATGGTTTCAGAAGCAAACACAATTAATAAATTACTCACTGAAACCATTCTACCAGTAAAATGGTTTCATAATACAACTATGTGCAACCATTCTACAAGCTAAATGGTTTCAGAAGCAAATAACTAATAATCAACTTACTGAAACCATTTTACCAGCAAAATGGTTTCAGATTACAACTCTCTGAAACCATTCTACCAGATAAATGGTTTCAGAAGCAAACACAATTAATAAATTACTCACTGAAACCATTCTACCAGTAAAATGGTTTCAGAATACAACTATGTGCAACCATTCTACAAGCTAAATGGTTTCAGAAGCAAATAACTAGTAATCAACTTACTGAAACCATTCTACCAGCAAAATGGTTTCAGATTACAACTCTCTGAAACCATTCTACCATATAAATGGTTTCAGAAGGATTTCGGTGTCCAAATCAAACGAACCAAGTCTCTATTTGTAGGGAAAAAAAATTATGAATTTTGGTATAAAAAATAAAAAATAAAAAATTAATTTACGACGAAATAATCGAGTTTAAAGTAGTGAAAAATTGCGTTTTTTTTTCGGTGTCCAAATCAAACAAACCAAGTCTCTATTTGTAGAGAAAAAAAAATTATGAATTTTGGTATAAAAAATAAAAAATAAAAAATTAATTTACGACGAAATAATCGAGTTTAAAGTATAAAATGAAAAAAATCACGCAGACCCATTCATATGCTGACACGTGGCTGCCTTTTTCAAAAGCAAAATTTTCTCTCTCCAGCTTATAATCTAGTGTGGCTCAGACAGGATGATCTGATAGATCAGGATGATCTGGGCTGTCTGATTGATCAGACAGTCTTAATGAGATCACATCTTGGCTGTCTGATGGAAATCAACGGTCTGTAACCATGGTCCTTCCGTACGCGCGCGACACTGGATCCACGTCTATTAATTGTTTAAGAAGGTGGGGCGCGTGATGTTATTTTTTTTTTTATGTAAAATTACAGAAATGCCCCTGTTGCTCTATTCTTTCAAAAATTAAAAGAATGGGTATTTTGGTCCAACTCAAAAGGTGCACCTTGCTAACTTAGACCTAACTAGGGTCTAAGTTAGAAAACCCCTATATATATATATATATATATATATAGTTTTTGTTTTTTTTTTTAATAGAAAATAGTTTTTGTATTATGAACATATAATTCTTTTTGGAACATGGAATATGTACACACACTTGCACAAAACTCAATGAAAATAGTATCAATTGTGATTAATTGCTCAATTATCAATTACTCTGTACTAAAGAAAATATAACTTACTAGAGAAACTCATGTCACTTTTTGTTTTAAATTCTAATATGTTCCAAGGATATGTTGATATTCAAAATAGTGTCAAATTGGAATCAAACTCATGCACCCTTTCTACGAATGAGACATCTCACAACCACTATACCAAACAAAATGTCCTTAATACATTTTAAAGAGGACGTAGACGTAAAAGGAGCTAAAAGGAGAAAAGTAATGAAAAATTCAAGTTACGGCGACCATCCACCCATCTCCGGCGCCAGGCCCGGCCCAAGCACAAGTGCCACATGGTCTGTGGCATTGGGGCTCAAAAAAGATATTTTCTCTTTAGGCCCCCCACGTTTCTTTTATACCCCCCTTACTTACGTTTTTGCCCCTGCACGGTGTTTCGGGTTATACGAATCGAACTTTAAAAAAATTCGATTAATAGAAATCGATCGCTTTTCCCTTCGAGTTTTGTTAACCGAAGTTAACTGATATAGAAACAGAAGCTGAACTTCTCCTCTCAGTTACGTTTTTTCTTCTAAACACCAACAACACCACTCCTTCTTCTTCTTGAGAGCGATTTTGTGGAAAACTTCAACATCCTATCTCAAACCATTCTTAATCAAGTAAGTTCCATGCATTTACATTCACTCTTTTCTCATTCCATGTTTTTCTTATCACATTCACTCTTTTCTACGTTTTTTTCCCTCCCTGAGTAATTTTCTATCTCAAAATTCTATGTTTGAATTGTTGATTAATGGTTAGTTGTTAGTTTAGTTAGATGTTAACATGAATGCATGTGATATTAGGTTTAATTTGTGTATGCAATTAGATGGTATTATGGTGTACACTAAGTGTTTGACAAAATGTGTAAGTAAAATTCAATATGCTTCCATATGAATAATGTTAACCATAGGTGTTAGGATTAAATGTTGATTGAATTATAGTTTGAATTTATCATAGTTTATAAGATTGTATTGAGTGTGAAGATATTTTTCCATGTTAGGATAAATATGGAAGAAAATGTTGGGAGAGGTAGACATGGCAAGCCAAGCAATGCAAATGCTTCCGCTCGTAGAGAGCTTGCTGCAAATCGCCCTGCCAAACGAGGTCGTAGTAAGCAGCAAGGACCAATTCCGGCGCGAGGGACACATGATGCTGAGGCGGGTGGTTCTCGTACGCGTACACGGTCACGTTTAGGCCAAGCACAAAATGCTGCTGAGGATGATGATTTTGACGCGGATCAATTTCTAAATCAGGATGCCGAGTATGGCGAACCTGAAGAACCGCAACCTGATGAACCGCAAATTGAAGAACCGCAACAACCACCACGACGGAGACCGCAACAGCGACCACGGCAACCACGACGAGATGCAGCAAATGAGGGTTATGGAGGAGGACCAAGTGATATGTCATTATTAACACAATACGGAAATCATAGGGCGGTTCCGATATGGGATGCAGAACCAGATGATCACGAGGTACCGTTAAGTGTATTAATTGTTTTATTAAATAAATTAATTGTTTTAAATACTGTGATTATGTTAATTAAGTTTTCAATGTTTTGTGTTGTTGGAATTTTTCAGGTTTTAAAGAGGACTCTGCGTTGCCAAGCTAGCGGTAAAAAGGTTATAAACATCGTCAAACCGCCTCGTAGTGAGAGGTGGTTTTGGGATCCAATTGAAGCATCGGGATTGGAGCCGCTTACCCGTGTCAATTTTAGCGTACTTGACTATGGGGTTATATGGGCATTTGTTGAAAGATGGCATCCGGAAACAAGTACTTTCCACCTTCCGTTAGGTGAGCTCGGCATCACATTGGACGATGTACAATGTCTGTTACATCTTCCAATCCAAGGAAAGTTTTTGAACCATACGAAGATGTCAAGGGGAGAAGGGGCTGACATGGTTAGTTCATATCTAGGAGTTGAGCGGGAGGAGATTGATATGGCATTTGCCGAGACCAACGGGGTACATTTGAAGCATAGTACTCTGCAAACTCTATACACAACAAACCAGACGTCTGCCGAAAGAGCGATTACTGAAAATAAGCCGGCGCATGTTGTTAGGCTTTACAGGGAGAGGAGCGTAAGGGCTTTTATGCTACATTTGGTCTGTTGTACCATATTCAGCAACACGAGCAGTTACTACGCGGATGTTGTGTATTTGCAGTACTTTCAAGATTTGTCATGCGTTCATGAATGGAATTGGGGTGCTGCTGCTCTTGTTCATCTGCAGCATTATTTGGATCACGGGTCTGCGGTTAGCACGACTCAGATGGCTGGCTACATGTCATTTCTTCAGGTAAAAATATATGAGCGTTATATAAGATATTATTTGTATTTGTCTAAGTTGTCACATAGACTATGTTTGGCTATAATGAATCTTGTTCGTCATACTTTCAGGGATGGATTATTGCGCACTTTCCGAGACTTAGTGTGTGGGTGGAGGCTCCTAGATATACAGCGAACATGCCACTAAATTCAAAGGTTGTTCCTGGGCAAGGACATAAGGATGCAGCTGGATATAGAAGCAGTTTGGACAATATTCAAACTTACGATTGCGTGTTCAGCCCGTATGATGCCCACCGACAAGTGCGACCTTTGATAAATGCATGTTGGTTTTCTGGATGGTTAAGGTGTGGTAAATTGAAAGCCAAGCATTTGCCGGAACGTGTGCTAAGACAATTTCAACATGTGCAAGGCATTCCAAGAAACCCGAGTATGTCTGCAACACCGGGGATGAACTTGTGTGAGATAGATCGTGTGTTTACGGAAGAGTTGGAGCTGAGGATGATAGATGAAGAGATGAGGGGTCGGCTTGTTACAAGCCCGTGGGACACTGAACCCGGATATATGTCATGGTTTTATAGAGTGTCGCATCCAGTTATGCGACCCGTAGAAGCTCCTGAATCACCACCAAGGCCACCTAATTTAGAGGTGTTAATAGAGGCGGCGGAAGCAAGAAATGACCCTAATCTAATGCAAGTTTGCCGGAGTGTCAAGGTTGAGGTCGAAAGGGCAGTTCGCGATGGTGAGGCGGTTGAAGGAACTCCAATTCATGGTACTTTGCAGCGGATTCTGAATTTGCTTAATTCGATACTTGCTTATAGGCGAATTAAGCGGGGGAAGGGGACACGCTACCACACTCGGGGGTAGATTTTGTTTGTTTTTGTAACTTTAATGTTGACGTGGTTGTTTATAAACTCTGATGTTTGTTTTTATTTTTGATGTAACTTTGATTATGACAATCGGATGTAGTACACTACGTATTTTAGTATCGTTTAATTCGTAATTTGTTACCGGTTGTTACGTTTTTTATTAATCGCTAAAATATTTTTAGATTGGATGGTTAATATGTTGATGCTCTGTCATATATAACATACTAAAATGTGTTATAAACAGGTTTGAACCTCAAATGTGTAGAGGTGGTGCAAGGCAGAGACTCACATTGACTGGTTTTTTGGCCTGATATACTTCGGTTTATACGGCTCGAAATTGTTTAAATTCCCAGTAATTTCGGTTTGTATCAATCGAAACGTATGTTTCGGTTTCTGCGGGTCGAAATAAGTTATATTTTTGCGAAATTCATGTATATAGGGGGTATAAAAGACATGATGGGGGGGATTGAAGAATGGCAGGATTGAAGAATGGTAGGATTTAACTCGATATTAAAATTGTTTCGATAAACTTGTAATATTGAAATTTATTAAAATTATTTCGATAAAACTCTAATATTGAAACGAACTTTAATACTATAACAAAATTAGACAAATCAAACACAATAAACGGAAATTAGGAATTTCATCGGAATGAAATTGTTACAACGCATCAAATGGAAACATGATTTCGATCTTCCGGACGAACAAGGCTAGCAAGGATGGCTTCGACAGATCTTGTCAGCGTTGCATCTAATTCGATAGGCCCCCTGTTGCTATACTGCTCGAAAATTGAGAACATAGTTTCAATATCATCATTGTTTTCAAGCATCATATCGGTGAAGGTAATGCGTCCGTCGGGACCGATCGACGGTTTACGGTACTTGAGACTCGAAACTGTTCTGTTATCGTTCTGGTTGTTGGTGGTACGATTCAGCTCGTCAGTTGTTGTTTCAGACCATCGAACGTTTCACCATCGTTAATGCGAAACAAAATTGGTTTTTCGTGGTTGAAGTAAACTGCTGCAAGGGTAGATCTCATGCGTTGTGTGAGTGAGACATCCATTTTTTTGTGAGTTGAGAGTTGAATAAAGATGTGGTAATGTACATTAATTTATAGATCATATTGTTGCACATTATTGTGGTAGGTGATGGTTAATGTGGTAGGTGAAGTTTAAATGTGGTAGATAGGGTTTAAATGAGTTAGGTGAAGTTTAAATGTGATAGATAGAGTTTAAATGAGTTAGGTGAAGTTTAAATTGTGTTTAATTAATTCTTAAATTGATTAATTAAAAAACTTACAACTTACAATTTTAATTCAAACATTCATTAACTGAAAATTACGTAACATAATATAAAATTCAACAACAACATAAACGGAAAATCAAAACATAAACGGAAAATCAAAACATAAACGGAAAATCAACAACATAAGGTAGCATACAAACGTGGATATTTCGGATCAATTTCAATCCAGTCGAACATTTTTCTCACATCTTCATCATCTTTCAACTCTTTCCATTCGTATTTCCGTGGTGCATCATCATATCCTCCAACATGGTCAGCTGCCAGATCGATATATGACTCATAATACGCTAGTTTGTCTATTTTGATTTGTCTAGCGTATTTGAAGCGATACATGGCTTCAATCGTATTTTTGATAGTTTGAAGAGTTGTTAAAGTGTTTTTCAAATCAACGCAGAACAACTTGTCGTTACCGCAAAACTTGATTGAAAATGGATAAGAAGTCGCTAAATTGTTTTTAACAAACCGTTTTGAAGTACTCATTTTGTAGAAAACGATTTCAATTATTTTCTAACTCTCCCTATACGTATTTATAATACATAGAAATCAATAATATCCACATATATTGTCGGTGCAATATCGACCACGAAAATATTGTCGGTGTAATATCGACCACAAAATATTGTCGGTACAATATCGACCACAAAAACTTGTCGGTGCAATTTCGATCATTTTTCACATAATACCTACCTTTCTTCAATCCCCCCCATCAAGTCTCTTATACCCCCTATATTCTGTTTCGCAAAATTTAAATTTCTTTCGACTCGCAGAAACCGAAACATAAGTTTCGATTAATAAAGACCGAAATAACTGGAACATTTCGGTTGATAAAGATCGAATTATGCAGAAACAAGGCCAGGTTATGCAGAATCACTTGTAGAACCACCTCAAAATCGTCGAGGTCAAAACCTGTTTTTTCTTTCAATTCATTTCCAAAATTATATCAGGCTAAATACAATTTGTTACAACATTTCATAACCAAAGTTTCATAATCATATTTCATAACAATAATACCAAAGTTCAATATACAATAATACCACATTTCATAACCAAGGTTCATGAGTAAATTGCGCATACAAAGTTAATATGTTACAACGCATAATCGGCATGGTATACATCACAAAATAATGCGCTTAGCTACCCTTTCAAAAAATAGTGCGCTTAGCTACCATTTCAAAAAATAATGCGCTTAGCTAATTCAAAATGAAACTACTAAAATCTACTACAATTCCAACGGATCGTCTTTGCTACCCTTTCCAATCGTGACTAAGTCATCGCCTGCTCTTTCAAGGGTCAACAGCTCACCAAACTTTTGCATTCTATCCAAAAACATGGGCTCCCATTCTGCAGCTTCTTCGGAACAAGAGTTTTTCCACTGATGAGTCGTTGGAGGTATCGGACATCCTACTTTCAACCGCACTAACACAAAGTGGTCAGCGAGCGCGCCGATGCAAATAATCTTGGAATCCAAGTCTGACGTGTCTGATGGAGGTTTGCCACGCAATGGGAAACAAGTTCTAGATGCTCCACACCTTTCCATATTTGATAGTTGAACAACAACCCTCTGAAAATGAGTAGCCACAACGTAACCCATATCCGGAAAAGTAAACCATTTGTCCTTGGTTGCAAAAGCATGTTTACTCCTTCTCGGTGGTGGGAAAAGTGCATCCGTGACATACTTGTAACGCTCAGTATCGAACAACTCCACATATGATTCCTTATGCAATCTCAGCTCCCTCTCCATGTTCAGTCTGATCAACTCATAATCTTGTTGATTTCCTTTTTGGTGCAAAGCTACCACACGGTATCCACAATAACCGTCACCTTCAACGTCAATAATATCTTCGATAAATGGGTGCATGAACTTCGGCATATGGTTGATAAAAGGAATTTCAGGAGGCGCTGGAGGTGCTGGAGTCAAAGTACTGATGACGAGTTCTTTAGGCACCTCAAGCACTGTTTGTGAAGTCGACGGCTTTGACTTTGTTGGTTTCGACTGAGATGCCTGTGTAGCTGCAATATGATCATCAACATGCTCCCACCGAGACTTATCCCTGCTCGTGGATCTTGTGACACGAACTGATTTTTTCTTTCTAGCACCTTTTGTTTTGGCCTTTTGAAGCGGAGGTTTCACAGAGGTGGTTTCTGGATATGCAATGAGACGAAGTTGATTCCTAATATCATTCTTCACGCTAACATCGGCTGTTTTTAATCGTTCCTACAAAGAAAGAAAAAAAATCAAACTCATTAAAATTAATTGTATACAAAGTGTAACATTATACACATAATGTAAAATTAAAATCATAATAAAAAAGTATACGAAATGTAACCATTATATTTATGAAGGTGTAATAACCTGAATTGCTTTCCACTCAGCCAAGCAATCATAATCGTCAGCCACGTCGCCCGGTGCCGGCTCATCTTCGAAACACAGTTTCTTCCATTGAGGGTGAATCTCATCAAGTCGGATAGGTTTGTTATTTTTGATCTTCTTCGCAATCAAGCATGCACATGGCAACCCGTATGTCCTTCTCATAACACAGCCACACTTTTTGCTATCCATACCACATTCTTCGACCCTGTTTGCTTCGTCATAAATGTGATCCATAGCCTTTCTTGAGATTTTATAAAACAAGAATGCGTAAAGAGGATCATCATCGTATCTGTGTTCCGCAACAGACATACTCCGACCGAATTCACCTTGTACTTCGGTGAACTGACTTATCAACATCTTATTTATCGCTTCCCATCCTTTCACCAAGTCACCGTTACCGTCCTTCAAGTAACCTTTCAACACACCATGACATGATTCAGCTCTATTCGTGGTGTGATTCCCCATGTGCATATGTTGGTCTACCCAAGCATTGACAACCCTTTCTTTATCAGTGTCTAGGACAGTCTCTTCAACATAACGCAAAAACTTTGGCCATCTCGCACAAAGCTCCCTAAACACCATAACATTGTCAGCATATTCTTTTTCCGTTGGCGACTCTAACACATCATTAAAAGCATCGGTGATTTGATCCCACACATCAGTATGCTTCTCATTCTCTCCATTCTTGATTTTCACAATTTCCTTCATCTTAGAGCTCACGTTCTTTTTTACATGGAAACGACAAACCATTGCAGCCGATGTTGGAAATACCTCGGAAACTGCATTCATCAGAGCCAAATCCCTATCGGTGACAATCACCTTCGGTCTAACATCCTCATTCCTTAAGAGACTGACACACTGCTCTAGAGCCTAAGTGAAGTTGTCTTCTCTTTCATTGGTAAGCCAAGCAAATCCAACATTGAAAGATCTCCCAGTTGATGTGAATCCGACAATCTCAAATAACGGCATTTTGTATTTGTTTGTTTTTGTATGTCGAATCCATCAAAAGCACAGTAGGAAAAGAATTGAACAAACTTATAGATTTAGGATGTGCAAAGAAAATGTCTTGAACATGTTCGGATCCGTCTGCAACAACCGTCCTATGTTTGAAAAAATACCCGGTCTCGACAAGTCTTTTGGAGAGGTGTTGCATTTCAGTCATTGATGCCCTCATTTTAAGTTTTAATCGATGACTTAAATTGTAGAGTTGCTTTGCCGTTGTCTTGTTGTTTGGATCCCTATCTTTCAATGTTGACATTATATTCTTAGGCGGAACCAGATTCCTTGACATTTCCTCCATACATTGCCTTTCTTCCGGTTTGAGACGACCGACAATGAGATGGCCTTCAACTGCCTTGTCCAACTCGTGGTTATGTTTGCCATTTACAACGGTCAAATGCCATGTTTTATCGGCATGACAATAACCACGGAGTCGAAATGGACAGCCGCATTTCCTCGTGCCGGTTTGATCAGATTTTAGCTTCTTATTTGTTGACACGTACCGGCCTCCCCGCTCGCAATCCAACCTGAAATATTGCTTCCTCTTATCGCTGCCGTTGTCGGATTTGCCAATTACAATTGCAAACTTTAGCTTTAAGGCAATCTCCCGAGCCCATCTAATCAACTCATCTCGGTCAGGGGTTGCCATTTCAGTGTAAAAATGATCTGATGTATCAATCTCATATGCAACAGGTCTATGGAGGTTTATCAGGCGGAACCTCAACAATTCCCGGGGCATTGATACCTAGCACAAGCTCTCGTTTGCCCGCCATAACTACATAATATAAGAGGGATAAACACATAATTAGCCACATATAATACTTAATACATATAAAATTGGTAGCACATTCTATAATCCATAACAGCTAAGGCAATGCAAGCAAAACAGATAGACCTAAGGCAATGCAATGCAATGCAAGCAAAACAGACAGTCAAGGCAAGTAAAGACAGTGCAAAAATTAAAGTTCCAGTAATTTCGGTTAGTATCAACCGAACGAATCCTTCGGTTAGACTTGGCAAGCAAACACGTTTAAACCAACACAAAACCAAAAGTTCCAGTCATTTCGATTCGTATTAACCGAAGGATTCCTTCGATTTCTATAAATCGAACGAATTTGTGTCAGAAACCTACCAACCTAGCATATATGACAGTTGAAAATAAAAGAAATTAAACGGAAGATTACCTTAATATTGTGCTTCAAATCGCCTTCCAACCCTTAGCAAACGTTCCAAACTTGATTTTAAGCAGCGATTTGAGTGAAAAACGGATTGGATTTTGGGATCTCTTTTGGTAGTGTGGGGATGAAGTATTGAAAGTGATGAAGAATGTGAGAGGTTGCTTTCTATATAAACATACTTCGATTCGTAAAACTCAAAGGAGGAAGCGAGTGGTTTTTAAAACCCGAAGTTTTTATTTTTTCGATTCGTAAAGCCCGAATTTGCTAACCGAAAATTTGGTCATTTTCGAAGGGCAAACTGGGATTTAAGGGGGGTATAAAAGAAACGTGGGGGGTGGGGAGAGAAAATATCCTCAAAAAATGGAGGCCTAAAAAAGTAGTATTAATAATTAAGGGGGTGCAAGTCCAACTGCCTAGGCCCAGTTTGTCAAAAAGAATTTTTTTTTAAAGTTGACTAGGCCCAGTTTGTCAAAAGAAATAAAATTGATGAATTTTCTTCAAAAAATACTAGAAGAATGAGTCGTTTTAAATAACTATAAGGCATTTTGTTGTTATTGATTCAAATATGGTTTTTTATGTTAGTTACAAGGATTATTATTTTTTTATGTTATTTATAATTTAAATCGAGAATGATCTTTTTTTTAAAAAAAAAAAAATAAGTTTTTTTTGACAAAAGGGTCACCTTTAATATTTGCACATAGCCTCCAAAAACTCGGAGAGGGTCATGTCCGACGCTATCCTTCTCCTATTTTCAAGCAACCATGCTGACCATCCACCCATCTTCGGCGCTATCCTTCTCCTCCTCATCCTCCTCCTCCTCCTATTTTCAGAAACTTAATCTTCGTAACTCCATTGAAGTTGAAACAAAGGTAAAAATCAAAATTTTACAATTTGGGATTTATAAAATTTGAAACTAAAAATCACAATTTGAGGATGAATTTGTGAAGGAAATGAGTTTATTATTTACAATTTTACTATTTTAGAGGTGTTGTGTTGTTTGTTTGAAGGGATGAGTTGTTATTGGATTGTTGGTTGGCTTTCACCTTTGTCATGTTTATGCACTGTTTCCAATTTCCAAATTACTGACAGGGAGTGTGTTGGACCACGATGGGGGAGCCTCACTGGATTAGATCGGCACATTGGGCACTGAGCAACCTTACAAGTGACTCTAACACCACATCTTTACCCAAAACTTTAAGGCATTAGGTTTATAAGTCCTCTCACTTATAAAGTGCCCAATCTCAACTTTTCCAACCAAAGCGGGACTTCAATCGCACTTGATAAATCTTAACATCTCCCCTCAAGTGTGAGTCTCTCTGCATCCACGATCCTTCACCACTCGCTTATTGCTCCCCTAACCGGGCTCTGATACCACTGATGGGCCGCGAGGGGGAGCCTCACTAGATTAGATCGACACGTTGGACATTGATCAACCTTACAAATGACTCTAACACCACATCTTCACCAAAAATCTTAAGCCATTAGGTTTATATGGGAAATCTCACTTGTAAAGTGTCAAATCTCAACTCTTCTAACCAATGGGACTTCACTTACACTTGATACATCTCAACAAAGTGTTCTTTTGTTTAGTTCTCAAAATTTACAATTGTTGGACGATGCAACTTTGGAGTCTTGTTGTAGTCATTTAGAAGAGACGTTGAAACATAATAAGCAATTTAATGTTGATGGGAAAGACTATGTGTGGAGTTAAGGTTACTAAGAAATATATTTCCCGGGAGGAAAGATAGAACCTATTATATATTTAAAAATATAAAAGACATGGATTGCTTTCCTAATACAATTATTGCATATAGAATTTTATTGACTATTCCTTTGATAGTTGTCTCTATAGAAAGAAAATTTTTCAAAATTGAAGTTGTTGAAGTCTTACTTGCAGTCTACCATGTCACAAGAAAGACTTAATGGTTTAACCTCGATAGCAATTGAGAATCATCTCATTGAGGACATGCAATATAAATACTTGATCGATGAATTTGCTTAAAAAAATGTTAGAAGAATAATTCGTGTTAAGTAACTATAAGGTATTTTGTTGTTATTATTTGACTATGAATATTTTTATTTATAAAAATAATTATTTTTGTTATCTTATTTGCAATTTAAATTGAAGATTTTTTTATATCAAGCGATCACTTTTATATTTTGAACATAACCTTTAAAAACTCCAAACAACACTGGTAAAACCTAATTGAAAATTTGAATTACCATCGGACACTCCAATAAAACATCCATTAGATAGTATTAATTAGTTCCAACCCAATTTGATATTCAACTATAGCTCCTTTTATTACCGTATTCAACTCTTTCTAATCATATTTTCTAAATTTATGAACTATGCTACATCACAAAAAATCCTATTTATTTCTCTCATTAACTAGTTGGTGAAAGTAAACATACATTAATCTTTCAACCAAATCAATCATGAAAACAAAATTCCTTATCACTTTATTACCCGTTAAACTAACTATACTTTAGACAAAGTATACTTTATCATTAAACGATAATTAGTTAGTCCAGTGGTAAATGATGTTGAACTTAATAGGAAAGATGACAATTTGATCTTCCGCAACTGTAATTCAGAGGAGTTGAAACCACTTTATATCCGAACTGACTCCAGAACCAGATTAAATGATAAACAAATAAAAATACTTGATCATGATTTTACAACGGTTGTTAATACATATTTTATTATGTAACATTTCCCATCTTCCAATAACCAATGAGAGAAAATGGCTGGTTCTCCAAAACCGAATCTTATTTGCTTCTAAACAAAACATTACATCATCAATCAAAAAACTGTCCTAATATAACACAACACTCACCTCTGCCACAAACAACAACAAACTCATCACTCTCTCTAGTAACCTCAAAATGGCCTTCAAAGACAAAGAGAAAAAACTCTTTCTTTCTTCACTAAGAAACAATGCTTCAGAACACAAACTTCTCACATCTCTTCTCTTTCTCTGCATCATTGCTACTCTCCTTCTCTTCATTCCTTCTTCTTCTTTCACTATCTCAGCTTCTGATCTCAGATTCTGCATCTCAAGAATCTCTCAAACCCCACCAACACCATCACCACCACCACCACCACCACCACCACCACCATCACCACCCTCTACCATTCTTCATGAAAAACTCATTCTTAACAACAATAACACCAATATCATCAAACGTTTCTTCCACCCTTATGGTTCAGCAGCATATAACTTCATCACAATGAGTGCTTATAGAGGTGGACTCAACACTTTTGCTATCATTGGTCTTTCTTCAAAGCCTCTTCATGTTTATGGAAATCCTACATATCAATGTGAGTGGATTCCTAACATAAGAACAAACACAAATTCTTCTATTGAAAAAATCACTACCATTGGTTATAAGATTCTTCCTGATTGGGGCTATGGCCGTGTTTATACCGCGGTTGTTGTTAATTGTACTTTCAATGAAACAATCAATGTTAACAACAATGGCGGAAAGTTGAACCTTTATGCTTCGACATCAGGCGGCGGTGACACAAACTACAATATTACTGATAAAATGGAAGTTCTTGTTGAACAACCTAAGGTTTTGGATTTGACCCTTTTTGATTCAAAGCCAAAGTATGAATTTTTTTACTGTGGATCATCTTTGTTTGGGAATTTGAATCCACAAAGAGTGAGAGAATGGATAGCTTATCATGTGAGATTATTTGGGCCAAAATCACATTTTGTTTTACATGATGCTGGTGGTGTTCATGAAGAAGTGTTTGAAGTTTTGAAACCTTGGATTGAACTTGGTTATGTTACATTGAATGATATTAGAGAGCAAGAAAGATTTGATGGTTATTATCATAATCAATTCATTGTTGTGAATGATTGTTTGCATAGATATAAATTTATGGCTAAGTGGATGTTCTTTTTTGATGTTGATGAGTATATTTATGTTCCTCCAAAGAGTACTATTAGAACTGTTCTTGATTCTCTTTCTGAATACAATCAGTTTACAATTGAACAGATGGCAATGAGTGTTAAGGTTTGTCTCTCTGATGATTATGGCAAAACTTACAGGTACAATTTTTCATTCCTTTATTTAGAAATATTCTTCTCTTTTTGTTTTTGCCTAAATTGCTTCAATCTGCATAATTTCTAGTTCATGTTTCTCATTTGCTAATTTGATTCTTAAAATAACGAGTCTGTCAAAATCAGTGCGACTAACTGTTATTTTGTTAATCTCACTACACTAAAAGTGTGTCAAGTGTTCGACACATATCAATGTCCGACAATAACACACATGACACATGATACATCCGGTTATTCTATTTTCTCATGTTATTACTCGTATCTCTTAGAATTGAGAGATGAGTTGATTCAATCCTATAAAATCGGCTTATAAAGTGAGAATTGTCTCTCATATTTAGGCCAACTCACATCTGATGCGAGACTTTTAACACACCTCCTCACGTCCAACACTATTGGGCTTGGTGTGTGAATATAAATTGTGGGTGACTCGATAGCGGGTGCCCCAACGGATCTTAGAGAAGCTCTGTTACCATCTTAAAATTGAGAGTCGAGTCTAATTCAACCCTATAAAATCAGTTTGTAAGATGAGAATTACCTCTTACATATGAACTCATATTCAAATTAACTCACATCCAATGTAAAACTTCTTAATAGTAGTATCATCGTATTAATATGTGTAAAGTGTATCGATGCATCATAGATTACTATGGATGATGGGTCTGGATACTGTTATTTTTACCTTGTATAGAGACAGGACAAACAATTGTATTGTTGTGGTGTACATGAATTTGGAATTATTAGCCCATTCCTATGATATTAATTTTGTTTTACACAATATACAAGGACAGGTAGAAGTGGGACATGTTTGACCTTAGTTCTAATGTGATTATTTCTAAAATTAATCTTACATTAACTAATCAGTAAATAACTGTATAAAATAGTAATATGGTCCAACCTGTTCAAGATTCTTCCAACATTTGTTGAAAAAGTAACCATTCTTTATTCATCCATCAATGTCTTCATCAATAAGATAGCTGCACAATGTTCAAAATCATGTGAATTCCAGTAATTTCAAAAAATGGTGAGAATTTATTAGATTCTCCTTATGTTTATTTTTAGTCATTTTTCATCTATCTTTTGATTAAAACCCATAATAGTGCTTTTGTCCACAAGTGAGCTTTGATTATGACAGCTTTGTATTTTTAGGTAGGTATGCACTGAATTTGAGTATTTTAATATTCATAGTAACAACAATAACAATTAATTTGGTCACATACAGTTGTTAGATCTAGCTGTCCCAGTCTTCATTTTATTGCACAAAATTGTTATATGATTCTGATAAAGAATGATTGAAAAGCAAATATAAATTACAGAACTAAAAAAGTGGTATATTATTACTTTTGAAGCTGCTAAGTATTATTAAACATGAAGCACATACAAAGACATCGAACACGACACTCACACAAGGAGAGTGGTTGAATGTGCAACTGTCTTTGATATATCGGTGTCTTTGTGTGACTGTGTGTGACGGTCTCTTATAAATTTATATTTAGGCCAACTCACATTTGATGCGGGACATCTTAACACATCATCTTACGTCCAACAATATTGGATTTGGACCGTGAATATAAATGGTAGGTAGCCCATTGGATTTTTTAGAGACTATGATACCACCTTAGAATTAGGGGTTGACCTACCTTAACCCTACAATACCGACTTATAAGATAAATATTGCCTCTTACTTATAAATCCGCGTTCAGGCCAACTTATATCTGTTGTGTGACTTCTTAACAATGTTAGGCACCTAACACGTCTTTCAATTTGAAATGTGAGTGACACATAGATTATTATTATATAGTTCATGTAATAACATAGCTATATATATGTGATTGTGTCTTATGAATTATGCAGAAAATGGGGATTTGAAAAGCTTGTATACAAAGATGCAATTACAGGAATTAGAAGAGATAGAAAATATTGTGTTCAACCAAGAAACTTATATGCAACTGGTATTCACATGTCAGAGAATTTAGTTGGAAAAACAACTCATAACACTGAAGGAAGGATCAAATATTTTCACTACCATGGAAGCATAGCAGCAAGAAGAGAAACATGCAAAATTCTAGTGAACAAAACAAATGTTAACTATGAAAAAACACCTTATGTGTTAGATACTACATTAAGAGACATTGCTGGTGTAATCAAGAAATTTGAGCTTAAGATGATTGGATCAAGATTGCAGAAAACAAGACAATGATACCTTCAATTCTTTTTCCTTTTTTTTTTCTTTACCTTTTCCTTTAAGGGGTCTTAAATTTAAAGTTATTTAATTTATCTTTTCATAGGATATAAAATCATTTAAAGGTTCTTTCTTTTCTATTTTTTCTTCTATGTATTATATTCTTCTTCTTTTTCTACTTTTAATATAGTACAGAAACTGATAAATAAATTATCTTGTTTCATTTTTTAATAATTTTTTAGAGGTTCTTTGTTTTTTTTTATATGCTGTATTTTGTAAAAATAATGAATAAAGATTTCAATAATTTGTCAGTGTGGTCTCCACCTTTTATATCATTATATGGAAGGTTGCTTTGCCAATGTGATGTGTTGCTTTGTTTGTGTGCAACTTTCCTTTTTTTAAGTGTTTTGCTATGTGCAAATCTTACATTTAATAATAGGCGAATTTAGCTAGTTGGTAGGAATATCACATATATTATGCAGAATTCAGGATTCAAATTTCAGATATATCATTTATTTATTTTTAAGGTGAAATTTTTAACCACTAAGCTATTAGATAATAAATAAAAAAAAAGTTAAATCTACAAATTTTAAAAACGTTTTTATATTTATCTTCTTAACATGTTTTTTTTTTGTCAAGATCTTCTTAACATGTTCTAGTATGTATGTTAACATTTTTTTCTTTTTATTTTAATAATAACATTATTAAATTTTTGTCCCCTATAGCTTTAATATTTTTGGATCCTTATTCCTAAATAAATTTTGATGAAAGCATCCTCTTTTCTTTAGTTTCTTTAGTTGTAGGCCCCCATGGTTTTTCATAAGTAAGAAAAAATAGAATGAGAAAATATATATTGTGCTGTTGGTATAGGAACAGGTAATTGATGAAAGTGATATCTTTAGGCAAAGTCAAAAGAGGGAACATGTGGGTGATATGAGTGCTCTCTCTAAAAGCATGCAACAAATTGGGTTGCATTGCAGGACATATATCATGTAGTTTTGGTAACTCTATTTTACTTTACATAATGGTTATTTTTGGAAAAAGATTCCCTGCTGTAACTGCGTTGACGCAGTTACGGTGTGAACCGTCCGATCATAATGAATGGTCAGGATTATTTTAGAGTATATTTAATCAAAACCGTTTGATAAAAAATCAGTGATAAAGATTCATTACAGTGTTAAACTGTGTGGTTTTTCAACTGTAGGAAATCCAGGTCTGTTATTTTTACAATTCAAGAATCAATAATTTATGTATTAACTAGACCCTTACCCGTGCGATGCACGGGTGTGATGCCATTGTTTTTATTTTACAATTATATAAAACTGAAACATTAAATATTATTTTAAAATAGAGAATCCGAGACTCAAAAGATTTATTTTCTAAGGAGAAGTGATGTGACATTGTAAGTGAGTGGTTAAATGAAGAAATATTATTGGTTTAAGGATTATGGTTTACTTTACATGAGTAACAGAATAACTATCTAAAATTTATATATACAGGAGTAATAGGATATATCTCCGCACAACATATAAATCTATTTCAAAACACACAAAAGATTGAATGAAAAGAGATGTGGCAAAATCTAAGTCATACAATTGGCATATAAATAGTGACAGAATTAGAAAAACTCAAATAAAACAAATAAAATTAAAGGGTACATACCTTTTAAAAATATTTCAAAAGGACATATGTGAAGAGCATCAACCTCACGGTTCAGTTCTTTTGAGTAAGAGATGATGACCCAAAGCCTAAAATCAAAAATTATAAAAATAAGTATATCAATAAAAAAAATGAATAAATAAAAAAGTAAAGGAAAGGAAAGTAAAACAACTATTACATAATTCAATTAAAAATAAAGTATATATTATTTAATTTGTATCATAATAGAATATGAATACACATATACAGTAGCACTTAACTAAACCTATAAATGGATGTGCAACAGCAAGTTGAATGTATGATCTGCAACAAACAAAAAATGTCAAATTCTCTTAATTTTATTTGTTATGCAAAAAGTTAATTTTTGCAAAAAATAAAATACCTACAACAAATCATGGTTTTAGAAAATAACATAAGTATTTATACCTAATGCACAAAAGATGAAGAGGCAAGATAATGGAAAGAGAAATTGCACATATAAGATATGAAAAAATCTATTCTCACATTCAACCGAAAAAACAAATGGTAATATTGTTAAGCACATGATTGAGCATCAGGGGATGAAAATATTTGTTTCTAACATTCGTAATGGTTAGTTAGGAAAATATGAATAAGATACAAATTAAAACAATTGTAACCTATATATTAAAATATTGGTAGAAGAGTCCAAGGGATGAAAATTGAATTGTGACTTAAGAGATGAAAAAATATTACCGAGAGTTACAAAGTTAATTAGTGTGTATTTTTGTATTCTCTCCTTATTATAATATAGTAAGCAAAAGTTATTATATTCGTCAAAAAAAGTAAAGGCTAAGTAAAAGCTTGAGTGAGTGTATATTAAAAAGTCATAAGTCTATAAATGTAGAATATGAAAAGTATAGAGATGACAATAATAATAATAATAATAATAATAATAATAATAATAATAATAATAATAATAATAATAATAATAATAATATAAGTAGAAATGATGTGTCATTGTAAAGTGATTTAATTGGATTTAAATAGATGATGTGTCTAAATAAAACAATTTAATTGGTCTAAATGGATTAGGGTTAGGAGAACTATTTAGGAATTATATATATAGATATGAAGAAGAGTGTTGGCTTTTTATATGGATTTGCCGACAATTATAATGTGTATATATCACCGACATAAAATTAATTTACTCTCAAACTGAATTATACTATAAGCTTTTGTGGTGACATAAAATTAATTTTCAAAGTAGAGTTGGTATTTCAGTGCGATCAACTATGTACCGACATAGCTAATAAACAATCAAAGGAAGATTACAATCACAAACTGCATTTTCCGTATTATTAATAGTTCATTTACTTGAAAGGAAAGATAGTGGGATGAAAGGAAAATACGAAAAATTGAAGAATAAATTTGAACTAAAATTTAATTTAAGTTCATTTCTCAGTTTCCCGTGTTTTTCTTCCTTTCTATTTCTTTTCTTTCAACTAAACGGACCCTAATTAAAAGTAAGCGTTCTCTGTTAAGAAGTCTCACATCGGTTGAAAGATAGTCTGACTAAGTGTTTATAAACTAGAGGCAATCCTCACCTTACAAGCCGGTTTTGTAAGGATGAGTTAGGCCCAATACTCAATTCTAAGATGGTATCAGAGCAGGGTTAAAAATTGCAATGTGGGCATTTTACCCAGGACTACGCTAGGCGTGAGGGTGGGTGTTGAATGTGAAGTTGTGTGTTGTTGGAGTTTGTTTGAAGTCCCACATTGCTTAGGTTCCCGAGATGTGAAGTGTATAAATATGTGAGGACAACCTCACCCTTTGAGCTAGCTTTTGGGGATGAGATCCGAGCATATTTAACATGGTATCAGAGTCTCTCCAAGATCCGTTGGGCCACCCGATATCGGGCCACCTACCATTTATATCCGCGTACCAAACCTAATAGCGCCGGACGCGAGGGGGTGTGTTAAGAAGTCTCACCTTACAAGTCATTTCACAAAGTCGGACTAATTAAAAGTAAGCGTTCTCATTTCATCTCTTTCAAAATCCTCCATCCAATCCAAGCATAGGTATTCTAAGTTTTTTACTTTAGATCTTTTAAGCCAGTCCCAATCGAACATAGTATACATGGAAGTAAACGAACATGAGACATCACTATAATCATTCTCAACCACGAACATGAGACATTAATAAAATTCTACGCTACGGTACATATATATTTTTTGCATGGGAGCATATACTTTGTTTTATTCTTTCATATTTTACAAATGATATGTGTGTTTGTGGACAACCCACCGACGAAGCAAACACTTGCTTTCTAAGCTATAATGATCAAAATCAAAACGTCTATATATTTTCAACTCTCAAACTAGTTTTTGTGATTGAGTATAGACCTCTCAAATTCTAGCTTAGATTAACGATGTCAGATATCTCTCTTTATGATTTTTGTAAATAGAAAAGTTTATGATATTATCTATCTTTACAATTGAGACAGTAACTTTTTTTTGACTCAATTGAGACGGTAACTTAATCGATGTTAATTCGGACAAAAATGATTAATATTAATGATAAAATTATTTTATACGTGTTTGCACTTATTTTATTGAATCAATTAATATTGATCAAGTCATTGTCTAATTAAAGATGGCCACTTCATTCACTATGAGAACTTTAAGCAATTTTCAAACATTGTCATAGACCACATTATTTCCAACAACGACAATCACTTTAAAAGTTTTGTTGACATGAGTCTTCTTCCGAGTTCATTAAACCCGTAAAAATTACTCCCACCTTTTCAAATTGTAAATCATTTTAAGAAAAAAATTTGTACCAAATTATAAGGCACTTTACATTACTAATGAAGTATTTAATGCTAGTTTTTTTAATTATATTTTTAACTATTTATTACTTTATCTTCTTTAAATTCTTCAATTTATCTTTCCTCTACCATTATGAAGGACAATTTTGTAAACTAACTTATAATTTCTTTTTTCCATACAATATTAATTACATTTCTTAATTTGTGTATTTTGCCCAAAATGACTTACATTGTGGTACATAGGGAGGGGTCTTGTTAACATGTGCATATAGGGCACATGATAAAGTATCTTAATATAGAAATTTAACATTTAATGATACAAGACATATAATGCTTGAAAAGTTAAAATGCACAAATTCTAAGGCATAATTTCTATTTTTACTACCTTAACATGTGTCATATATGCAAGAATCTTTTATATTATAAGCTTGTATACACAAGCAAATCATAAACCCTGATTTGTTTTTCCTCCATTTTATCTTGCAATTTTTATTAAAAAATAATACAATTTTGTCTTGATTAAGATTCAAACCCACAACCCTTCAATACAAGGCAATATTTCCAACCACCATGACAAGTATACCAATTGTAATTAAAATTATGTGAAATAATTGATAAGCATCATCAATTTTAAAAGTATATCATATCAAAATTATTGTTGACTATATTATTCGTCACGAAATATTTTTACGTCTTTCCTGATCAATAATTTTTTTTCTACCGAATCATAAATTTAGAGAATAGTTATCATGTGAGTTTTGGAAAGTTATTATCACGTGTGATTTGAAAAGTTATATATATATATATATATATATATATATATATATATATATATATATATATATTCTCATACTATAACACCTTCAACAATATTAAAATCTATTAAAAAAAAACATCTTTCACATTTCAATGTCTCATGTTAACAATTTCACCACAATTCGACTTAATTTACTCAGAGGTGTGTATAAACTTTCATTCTGTTTTGTGATTTATTATCTTTATTCCTGAAATCGATATTGTTTTAAAACTTTATGCTAACTTTTTATATATATATATATATATTTAAACAGGTCATTTGAATCCCAATCCTTTATCTGATCGGGAGAAGTTGGTTAATGAATTGCAAATTAGATATCGGACCTACTGCGTTGAGTTTTGCGTAACCGAAGTTAGTATAGTTCCAAATTTTTTAATAGATTGTTTTTTACACCAAAATTCTCAATTATTTATATTTAATTTTATTTTATATATGTTATTTCTATTAAAATTATGATACTGAGTATTGATATTAGGATTTTCACACACGACACAATTTTGCATTTAGTGAGTGATTTCTATTATACTTAAATTTAGATTGATACTTAACAAGGAATAAATAATATGCAATATTCATCATTTCATAAAACATTGTTAAATGGAAAAAACTCAAATTTCTTTTTTCATAACATTTCTATTGTTCATTGATTTTATAGGGTGTAGTGATGCTTCCGAAGATGTTTTCTGCTGATTTTCGACACGAAATTTATCGTTTCGCAACTTTGGTATTAGTCGAAAAAATTAACAATAACATTTATTTAACGCATGGCTGGTATGCTTTAAAAGATTTTTACAATATCAGCCGTATCGGGGCTTGGATTACATTGGTATATAGCGGAAGAGGACAATTTGGTATAATTTTAAAGGATAGATTTCGTGCAGTTATAAATTCATACTCATTATTTTGATTTTAACATTGGAGATATAATATTAACCGATGATCAATTGATACAATATGCACTAGCAGATATTGAGATGATGTTACGTAGTTGTGGGAAGAGTTTAAAAGATTATCCTCCAATGCCTAAAGCAAACACATCATTAGTTCCTGATATACAAAATAGTTTAATACACGACGAATTGAATTATAACAGACAATCATTAGCTGAGGAACATGTTAGATTGATGTCAACTATGACTTCAGAGCAATGTGGTGTGTTTTTTCTTTATGGTTATGGCGGTACAGGGAAGACATTTATTTGGAGGGCCATGTCAGCCGCATTACGCTCAAAAGATGAGATAGTTTTAACAGTTGCCTCAAGTGGGATCGCTGCATTGCTCATACCTGGTGGTAGAACAACACATTCAAGGTTTTGTATTCCTCTAAATGTTGACGAGTTTTCAACATGTACCATAGTTCATAAAAGCCCTTTGGCGCTATTAATACAAAAAGCAAAGTTCATTATATGGGATGAAGCACCAATGATGCACAAACACTGTTTCGAAGCTGTTGATTGAACTTTAAAAGATATTCTCAAGTCTGTTGATGATATGCACCAATTGTTGAAAAGTATGCATAATCTTCAAAAATTCATGAAATAGCTCTATGAACTTTGGACTTTTGAATTCTTGTGATTCACTAGGAAATAAACTGCTTGAAAGATAGGTGCTTGATTTAAAAACAAGAAAATGATAGAGTTTGACACAAACACATGTAAGAACGAAATTGAAACAAAGTAAAGAAAAGAGGAGAAATGGAATAAAGTAGAAGGGGCGCCACACTCTTTCTAATCCAAGAGAGAATGATAAGCCTATGGATGAAGATCACCACAAGAAAATGATTCCTTTTTATGATCAGTTTTGGTCCAATCCAGAACCTAAGAGCAAATACTCTCAATTACACAAAGTGTAAAAAGTTAACAAAATTCATTCCTTTGGCAAAAGTTACATGCCTCCTTTATATAGGAAAGACTTATGATGATGTAATAAGCAAAAAGTAACTCCTAAGAAAGCAAAAGGATTTCAGCCACTAACTATCATGATAATGGGGCTGAATTATTACAAGGAAAATGCAAAAATAAAAGAAGAGATAGTGGTGCTCTTTTATTGCTTGGTGCACCACTTTCATTTGCTTAGTGGAAGAGCTCTTTATTTTCTACTATCACATGCTTGGATGATAATCTTCAACTTTGGTTCTTTTTATTCCATGACCGAAATAATTCTTCTTGTTAAGGGATAGAATTTTAGGATCACATCAGTTGATGAAAAAAATAAACACATTCCCTTCGGTGGAAAAGTTGTTGTTTTTGGCAGAGATTTTAAACAAATTCAACCAGTAATACCCAAAGGTACAAGACCAGAAGTTGTTCATGCTACTATTAATTCTTCGGTTCTTTGGAATTTTTGTGAAGTTTTAACATTAAGTAAAAACATAAGGCTTCTCGGTGGTGCTTCGAGTGCAGACGTTGAACAAAGAAGATTTGTTTTCTGAATGGGTTTTGGGTGTTGCCGATGGAGAAATTGGAGATGACAACGACGATGATTTAGAACTTGACATTCCATCAGATTTATTGATTCCAAATTCAGGTGATCATCTTGCTTCTATCGTTGAAATCACTTATCCCCAACTTTTACAAAACATGAACGATATAACTTATTTCCAAAATAGAGCTATACTACCTCCTAAAAATTCAATAGTCGACACAATAAATGATTATATGTTGGATTTAATTCCTGGAGAAGAAAAAACATATTTGAGTTATGATACTCCACTCACACAAAATGTAGACGGTCAAACAGTGGATGATGTTCATACTCCCGAATTTTTGAACACGATTTCTACGTCGGGACTTCCAAATCACAAGTTGAGACTTAAAGTTGAAGTTCCAGTTATGCTATTAAGGAATTTGAATAAAAAATTAGGATTATGCAATTGAACAAGACTTATTATCACGAGATTGGGAAAACGTGCTCTCAAAGAAAAAATTATTTCAGGAAGTAATATTGGTGATCAGGTTTTCATACCTAGATTTTCTCTGACACCTTCTGACGTGAGAATTCCTTTTAAATTTCAACGGAGACAATTTCCTATAATGATTTCTTTTGTGTTGACTATTAATAAGAGTCGGGGACAATCTTTAAAGCATGTTGGGATATATCTTCCGTCGCCGGTGTTTTCACATGGTCAGTTGTATGTTGCAATTTCAAGAGTTACTTCTAGAAATGGATTAAAAATATTGATCATCGATGATGACGGTGAAGATACGACTAAGACTTCGAATGTGATCTATAAGGAAGTCTTATGTAAAATAACATAATTTTCTTTGTATGAATATTTATCCAAAATTATTGTTGAACTATCGTTTAATGTTACTCAACTTTTTTCATATATCTTACATTATTGGAATTATCATATTTTATTTAATCATTATATATCTTACAGCTAATCAGACCCGTGCACCGCACGGGTCGATGTTCTAGTTATTTTATATGTATATATGTGACAATTGGCGCAATGTAGTTGAATAGACATGAATTCTAAATACTACTAGTAGAAACTTGTCTACTCCTCTTTAATTTCACAACGAGAAAATCTAAAATTTAGATTTTTGTTCAAGTGCTTAAACTTTTTTTTTAATACATATAAGTTCAAGTACTTATACTTAATATATAACAATATCTTAAATATGATATTAGCTCAAGTAAAACAACATATATATTTTTTGTTACAAAGTTATAAAGAAAAGAAAAGAGAAACTATGGATGGAGATTCTCTCCGGTGACATATTTTTGGAGTAAAATTTCATCCACACTTTTTCTTTTTTATTTAGTACATGTAATTAAATATAAAATAGAGAGCATAGATTACATTGGATTGTCTCAACTACCAGAGAGAATCCTTCTCCAGAAAAATAAAATTTTAAAACAGTCAGCGGAGAAAATCTCCTATAGATTTCGTACGGTAAGGAGAAATGAACCAAACAATCTATATGTTAAAACAATATGATCAAGTTTTTTAGTGACTAGAAATTCTACCATTAAAATGAATATGGGGGTTTTTGGAGTTCAAACCTCGCCCCTTGTATATATAATACGATGCTCGTATCAACTGAGCTAAAGTACTTATATATATATATATGAAATACCAGAAGAAAAATAATGAATTCTTGAAAATATGCAATACATTACAAAATAAATTTTGAGTTAATTAGATTGGTAGTTGTTATCATCTATATACAAAATTGCAATGGAAAGGGGACAAAGTACTCATGGACCACCATGATTAAGTAATACTAATAAGTTGTATTAGCAACTCATATATGTATAGCTGGCAACGTTGAAGTGGGTAAATCCCAAAACCTCCAAAGTTTCTGTGGTTCTTGCCTTCCTAATAATATGTATTAATTAATGTTATTCTATTTTGTTACTCCCTCCGTTCCATTTTATAATTAAGAACTAATTTGACTAAATGACACTATTTATTTTTCTTGCTTTGACCATATTTTTTTAATAATATATAGATATAAATATTAGCATATAACATCTTGTTTGATTCGTTTTGATGAGTATTTTCAAAATATCAACATTTTATAATTTTTACTAATAGAGAACTAAAAATATTTACGATCAAAATTGCGCGTTGGCATACGTGCATTAGTCAAAACTAACTCTTATATTTTGGGACGGAGGGAGTATTTTCCTCTTTCTAGTCTTCTTCTGGACATCATATCACGGGGCATAAAAAATTCCATATATCCAAATCATAAGCAAAACAATGCCACAAAGGGACATGGAAATAATTAATCAATGATGACAAAATTCATTATTAGATGCTCAATTTTTGTGTGGATAATTAGATGCTCATTAACCTCCATATATGTTCATCATAACACATCATAGAATTCTACATCATTTGTTAGGAGGAATCTGAAAATTTTGAGTTCGATTTTTGTAGGAATAACTTTTAATCGGATTTTAATTATTTTTCGGTCGAATTCTGAATTACTATGACCTTTTTTCGTGAAGATCAGAGAGTTAATAAAAAAATATATAATTTTACATCATTAATATAAATGACATATATCATAGAAAATAAATAGTTGATTTGACTTCGTTGACAGATCAAATTAAACTCATTTCTTGGCTCTGGTTCATAGGCCGTTCGGGTAGCTCTTGCACTTGTATTTCGATTGGTGTGTTAATCCCTTAATATGTAATTTTAGTATTTAAGGGATTTTCATTATATCGTAAGAATTTGAGTACTCCTTATATTCCTTATTAATACAATTTTGATTATAAAAAAAAAAAAAAACTCTAACAAGATTGTTTAGGGAAAATTCCAAAACTGATAGACTGTCTCATCATTATAAGCGTTGGTTAAGAGAAACAGAATGACATTGATTGGCAATGTTGATTGATTAATCTCTCCTTTTATTTTCAACCTTGATTAGTGAGGTAGCTGGGTATGCTATTCTATATGTATATATATATATATTTTTTTTTTATATTTGTTTTGTATTCATCTTCTTCTTTTTCTTTGAAAGTATTTGTATCTATCTACCTAACAATTAGGTATCTTCCAACTTCCAAGTTGCAATGAAAGAATAATTTGAGTCAAAATAGGCGCTACCTCTTAATTAAGTAGAAGCATGTGAATAAATTATTATGTAAAAATGTTCGTGCACTATTGCAATATTAATTACCATGGATGTTGTCACATATTAGTGTGTATATTGTGTCATTGTTTATGGTAAATAAGAGATTGTACATGATAACTTTAATTGTTCAGTTCTCTTGGATTGAACAAATTGAGAGATAAGAAACCGGACAAAACTGAATTCTTATCTTTCACTAAATTATATGACAATTTCTAAGACATCGATACCAATTGAGATTTCAACTTCTTATCAAATATCAAATCTTATCAAATATTTGAAATTTCAACTTATTTTCACTAAATGTCTATTTTATTAAAATTACTAGACAAAATCACCCTTTTGTCTTTCCATTGCAAATTAATAAGTGAAAAATGTAGCATATGCTAAACAATCATGTTAAAAAGTGGTAGAACAACATACAAATGATGATGTGAAAATTTTTGGTAACTTTACTCTCCATTGAAATGATTCAATCACGCTTAACCTCAAGTACCGAATTTGAATCCGCCGCGGTTACTGCATGGGGCAGCAACTGCGAGAACCATAAGACCTAATAAAAGAAAACTCCTCCCATTTCCTCAAGTACTTTGTGCTTCCAAGAAGGCATTAAAATCGTCTTTCGCGCTTGTTAAATTAGGAGTATTGCAAAATGCCGGAGAAGGAGGGTAATGAGATATAGAAGAAGACATAGAAAACCTAACATGATGAGGTGATATATCTAATTTTCTAGCATTTGTTCTAGAAGAACCATTCTTGAGAACCCCTTTAAGGTCTGTCTCGAAAACAAAAGCTGATGTAATTGGCGCATGTACATCCTTAACACTACTTCCTCTAATCAATTCCAATGGTAGATCAAAATAAGAACTTGCATGATCTCTTTCAATCTCATTGAATAGGGTTGAAGAAGCCCAAGAACCACATTCAAATTTTTCCAAAGAAACTGTCCTAGATATTGAACCTTCCATTTCTGATACTAATTTTTTAGGTTTAACCGATTTTGCTTTACCAAATCCCGGTAAATACATGCAAAGAGCACTGCATGTGAACCCTTCGTCCACATTTGTTTCAAGCTCATTATCACTCACATGAATTTCTTCGATAGCCTCGGTTTTTGAGAAGCTTTCATGAACATGATGCTCGTTATCATGTTCCACTACACTTGTTTTAATCAACCATCTATCAAATTCATCAAAAGGTGATAAACTTGCTCTTCCTTCTCCACATGACTTACTTTTTCGTAAGTCGATTTCTTGTAGTAGCTTGAGTGTCAAGTTACTAGCTTGATTTGGAGATTCTACAACTTCACCTTTTGGTTTTCTCTTTGAAGTGAACAAAGGTGATGAATTGGCTGAATTTGGAAGACTAAGGCTTGTAAATTTTGGCTTTGAAAGTTGTAATGATGGAGAAGTGTCATAAAATCCATGATTAATAGAGGATTCTTTCAGTGATAGTGCATCCACCACATTCTGTTTTTGCAATTCTTGCTTTATCATTTTATCAACTTTTTGTAAGCCATGATTTCTGATAATAGGGCTCTATTTGTATGAGAAATTCAGTAGCTGGCTGCACTACTTGTATAAAAATTGCATAGAACGTGAGAGTGTGTTCGGCATGTTCATCCATAACTTAGTAGTTAGTAGTGATGATCATGTTTTCTCTCTTATCTAGACTAATTATATATTTTTCTCTTAAGAAAGTGTTGATTTTATCATTAAGGAGAGTGATAAAAATGCTTGATTATCCATTTTAATGTATCATAATTATTGTATGCACGAGTATTTGATAAATTAAGGGTCATATATATTAATATCAGAGTTAATAACAAACTGAAGTTGAATTCAAACGTGCTAGCACACCCCATTTCCACCCTTTTAAAAATAAAGAGGAAAATCATATGTGATGTCATGGTTGCATACAAAAGAATCTAAAGCAAAATATAATAAATAATTTTTTTTGACTTAATATAATAAATCATTATTGTCATCATTAATATATGTATAAACATTAACTAGAACATCGACCCGTGCGGTGCACGGGTCTAATTAGCTGTAAGATATGTAATTATAAATTACGATATGATAATTGCAATAATATAATATGAAATTTTTTGAGTAACATTAAACGAAAGTTCAACAATAATTTTGGATAAATATTCATACAAAGAAAATTATGTTATATTATGAAAGACTTCCTTGTAGACCACATTCGAAGTCTTAGTTGTATCTTCACCGTCGTCATCGATGATCAATATTTTTAATCCTTTTCTAGAAGTAACTCTTGAAATTGCAATATACAACTGACCATGTGAAAACACTGGCGACGGAAGATATATCCCAACATGCTTTAAAGATTGTCACTGACTCTTATTAATAGTCATCTTAAAAGAAATCATTATAGGAAATTGTCTCCGTTAAAATTTAAAAGAAATCCTCACATCAGATGTTGTCAGAGAAAATTTAGGTATGAAAACCTGATCACCAATATTACTTCATGAAATAATTTTTCCTTCAAGAACACGTTTTCCCAATCTCGTAATAATAAGTCTTGTTCCATTGCATAATCCTAATTTTTTATTCAAATTCTTTAATAGCATAACTCGAACTCCAACTTTAAGTCTCAACTTGTGATTTGGAAGTCCCGACGTAGAAATCGTGTTCAAAAATTCGGGAGTATGAACATCATCCACTGTTTAACCGTCTACATTTTGTGCAAGTGGAGTATCATAACTCAAATATGTTTTTTCTTCACCAGAAATTAAATCCAACATATAATCATTTATTGTGTCGACTATTGAATTTTTAGGAGCTAGTATAGCTCTATTTTGGAAATACGTTATATCGTTCATGTTTTGTAAAAGTTGAGGATAAGTGCTTTTAACGATAGAGGCAAGAGGATCATCTGAATTTGGAATCAATAAATCTGATGGAATGTCAAGTTCTAAATCATCGTCGTTGTCATCTCCAATTTCTCCATCGCCAACACCCAAAACCCATTTAGAAAACAATATTCTTTGTTCAACGTCTACACTCGAAGCACCACCGAGAAGCCTCATGTTTTTACTCAATGTTAAAACTTCACAAAAATTCCAAAGAACCGAAAAATTAATAGTAGCATGAACAACTTTTGGCCTTGTACCTTTGGGTATTACTGATAGAATTTGTCTAAAATCTCTGCCAAAAACAACAACTTTTCCACCGAAGGGAATATGTTTATTTTTTTCATCAACATACTTGAGAATATCTTTTAAAGTTCGATCAACAGCTTCGAAACAGTGTTTGTGGATCATTGGTGCTTCATCCCATATAATGAGCTTTGTTTTTTGTATTAATAGCACCAAAGGGATTTTAGGAACTATGGTAAATGTTGAAAACTCGTCAACATTTAGATGAATAGAAAACCTTGAATGTGTTGTTCTACCGCCAGGTAAAAGCAATGCAGCGTCCCCACTTGAGGCAACTGTTAAAACTATCTCACCTTTTGAGCGTAATGCGGCTGACATGGCCCTCAAGATAAATGTCTTCCCTGTACCGCCATAACCCTAAAGAAAAAACACATCAGGTTTGTTTTCGTTAACTCTTGTCATGATTGTGTCATATACTTTACGTTGCTCTGAAGTCATAGTTGACATCAATCTAACATGTTCCTCAGCTAATGATTGTCTGTTATAATTCAATTTGTCGTGTATTAAACTATTTTGTATATCATGAACTAATGATGTGGCTGCTCTAGGCATTAAAGGATAATCTTTTAAACTATTCTCACAACTACGTAACATCATCTCAATATCTGCTAGTGCATATTGTATCAATTGATCATCTCAATTAATATTAAATCTGCAATGTTAAAATCAAAATAATGAATGTGATTAGTGACATGATTATGGTTGTGTTTGGTTGTATTGCAAAAAAAAATTGATTTAACATAATTGAGTTTGATAATAACTTTCCAAATCACACGTGATAATAACTTTCCAAATCTCACATAATAACTATTCTCTAAATTTATGATCCGGTAGAAAAAAAATCTTTGATCGGGAAAGATATAAAAATATTTCGTGATGAATAATATAGTCAACAATAATTTTGATATGATATACTTTTTAAACTGATGGTGCTTATCAATTATTGCACATAATTTTAATCACAATTGATATACTTGCCATAGTGGTTGGAAATATTGTCTTGCACTGAAGGGTTATAGGTTCGAATCCTTGTCAAGAAAAAATTGTATTATTATTTTTTAATAAAAATTGCAAGATAAAATGGAGGGAAAACAGGGAAAACAAATTAGAGTTTAGAGTTTGTTTGTGTATACAAGTTTATAATATAAAAGATATACAATATAGGAGAACAACGATAAATTGGTTCAAATTATAAGAATTTTGAGTCTCTTAAAGCAAGTTGTCGTCAGTTCAATTTCGAACTTTTGCATATAAAAAATATTCGGTTGATAGAAAACTATATTCCACAAATTTTCCAACTGAGATTAGTCACGGCTCACTCAATGTTGATAGATCTCAAAATTTTCCTAAAAAAGATAAATAATTATTAATTGAACTGTGAACTCCTTACTTTTAAATTGTAAAATCAAACTCTTAACATTGAGCTGTCAAGAAACTTCCTTGAAAATATGAAATTTTGCCCTCCTCCCATTTTAAGTTACCCAATTTAGCCAAATGCACTGTTTACATATCTTATTTTTGACCGTATTTTTCTACTAATAAATAAAAATAAATATGAGCTTATAAAATGTTGGATTTGTTTTAACGAATATTTTCAAAATATCAACTTTTTATAATTTTTATTAATAAATAATTAAAGATATTAATGGTAAAAACTATGCATTGACATACTAAGTTTGTGATTCTTTAGTTAAGAGATTTTCTGAAATAAATGAGATAGGGAAACTAATTGCAACATAAGAGAGGTTATTATTTAAATTTTTTATAGTTATTACAAAATTCTTTTGATATTTCTTATTTCATAAGATCTTGTTGAGAAGTTTATTCAAACTAGCTCAAACAAACAACCCTGTCTGATGTTAGATGAACACTGTGATATACAAACTCATTTCAATATAGTTAGTAATATTATACACTGAATCTGAGTGCAATACTATCAGTTCCTACCTACTGGAGGGAATTGTAAAACAAAATCAAAACTACTGAAACACCTATAATAACAGGAAATGCTGAAACCAAGTATAGTGCTCCATATCCCTGCAAGACAAACAACATGCTTAAAGGGTGATCCAAAAAAACTAAATGTTAAGAAAAAGAAAATTTATCTAAAGAATACTAATAAGATAGCCTTATTTTGCTCGAATAATTTTTAAAGAACTCGGAAAATAGACTACTAGCTAATGTGTATCACAGTCAAACTATAGATGTTTATATTTTCATTCTGTTATGATGAATAGTTGAAAGACAAAATTGAACCTTTCAAAAGAAGCATGTGGATATGGTTTTAGCCATAGAAGGGTCAAAGTAAACGAAGACTTAGTTTGTTTATTAAATCCGGTGGGAGAAGCATACACTAATGTTATCTCAACTGAAAAGACTCATTCTAGTGCGATATTTTAGAGAGACTAGTGTCTGTGAGAATAACATGGAGAATTTATGGTATAGGATATCATGTATGTATTGTAGAATCAGTTAGGAACCAATTTATATATCTGAGATGGAACCATTGAAATCATTGAAATTGATACAAACAATCTCAAAGTTTGGACTTAGGATGTGTAACTCAACCCTTTAAAACCGATTTCTAAGGCGAGGAATAGCTGCAAATAAGGAGGACTTTTCGGTACTCCCCATGCCTATGACCAATGCGCCTGCGCCTTCCAGTCAATAGAGGTAGAAGGAAAGGAAAGAGGCATGCCAACATTGACAGACGCAGAAGTGGACCCATAGACGGGAATAAACTTGAAAAAGGTGACTTCATCTGAGACTACATAACAGTATAGAGTAGGAAAGTGACATCTACAACCCTTCCGAGATTAAGTATAACATAAAAAGACACATTTAATGACTGGACCGAGAGTTCATCAGGACAGGAAAAAGGCATTAAAATCACTTGTGAAGCACTATGGCGTGCCGTGAAGGATCATTAAACCACTAAAACTGTACAAATTTTTTGGAGGATTGACACTAAAACTGTACAAGATAGATATTTATACTATGTACATTGTGATAGGTTCAATTCAGTACTCCAGTGAAAATAAGTGATGAAACAGTAAACAATGAGGGAAAAGTAGTACAGTATATTATTGATGGAATAATACAGAGTTCATATGGGATCTGGTATAAGTACAAGAAATAACAATGAAAATGAAAGAAAACTTGAAAAAGGGATACAAGCTCTTCGAGAGGCCTTATCTCTCCTAGGGAAATGAATACCAAAATCAAGCATGAAAAGACAGAGAAATATTCCTCTGCTTTTATCACCTGGCGCTAGAAGGAGGGGCTAATCATAAGTCAGAAAATCTATAATGAGTGAAAGCTAATAGCCTGATACTATATTCATTATAATGCTTTAAATCTAAGTTCTTATACAAGTCTTTTAAATAATTTAACTCTTAACACAAACAATAATCTACATCTTCTATATAAGTTTATGGTCACGTCTACATAACAATAGTCATGGTGGCTAACAAACAAAACTAAATCACAAAAATAATCTACAACGCAGGTAAGGAACTGACCAATACTGGAGGCACGTCTGATTCATCGTCGGTATCCACATCTTCAATTTCAGCAGCAGTATCCCAGTCAATGTTTAGTCTCTTTGCAGCCACTTTTGGATCGATTCCAGTGTCAGTGGTTTTTGCATATAGAGACTTTTTTTTGGGTTTTTTCTTTATTGGTTCAAGTTCAACCTATCCATTTTGGAAAAAAAAAAATAGCAGCAACTGATTTTGAGCTTTTCATTTTGAAAAAAATTACAGTGATAATTAGGAAATGCATATATATAAGTGGAAATGAATGAAAGGTAATAAACAATTAGTAGAAATTAATATTATATACTGTAAAAGAACTTCCTTTGTATTTTCACCATGAAGATTAAATTTGTTAAGCATATAAAAGAGAAGCAGTAAGTTGCAATGTTAAATCAAATTTGAAAATGTTAACATTGACAATGGATACAAAAACAAACTCAATTTTAAAAATCACATGATCAAATTCGATAGTAAATCTTTGCGCAAGGATTTAGATGTTTGGTAAATATTTGCACATGATCAAATCTGTATAAACAGAATGCAATCAAATACCTCGCACACATGTTCAAGATATTATGCACATTGAATCATAGATTAAAAATGTCCAAATCCAATGATACCTCTAAATTAGGCCATGCGTTCATTTCCTCAGCGAGTAGCTGGAGAACAACTCTATCCTTTGGAATTCTCCCTTCATTCACCTAGTAAATGCAAAGTCATTTTTTTTACTTCCGAAAATCAGTATTTGACCTTATATTGAGTTTAAAAGCATATGTCGCATAACACAAATACATAAGACAAATTGCTGATTACTCAAAGAGATTAACAGAAGTTAATAAAACTAGCAGAACAGTACTTTTGTATTAATCATATCGGAACTAATGTATGATGCATATCTGTAGTTGAGAGCTAGCGCAAGTAAACGTTAAAGGGAAGAAATAGACAAAACACATCATTTGAAGTTGTCTCAAGTTATTTTGTCAAGTTGGATTGTGTACAATAAAAGAGATATGCAGGTCTCTATATTTATATATTCTATTCAACAAATTCTAGCCATACAATTTAGAAAAATATGTTAAGAGTACCAAATAGGTAAATACTCTCCATACATTAATCACATGCTTAATACACTTACTCTCTCAATATTTTTCCTCAAACTCGATCATAGCCATTAATGTGTTGGAAATCGTTTAAATCTTAACAGACAATTAGTTTAGGAATATTTAAAACCTGAGACTGAGAGAAGAGAACATGAGTGTAGAATATTGAGCCAAATCAGATTCTGAATCGTCGTATTATTTAAAAGATTATACAATCAACCTTTATAGAGAAAGATTCTGCGGTTATCACAGACTTATTATAAACTAGCTAGTAAATCCCTAGAAAATGACCCAATGTTAATCCCAAACAATGCTTAAACGAACACTTATGCTTCAGGTGTAAGTCGAAGTGTATGCTTCTACAAATTAAAGCACAATTTAGATAAATCACGGCAATGGAATAAAAACCTTACTTCTTCCAAAGCGGCAACTAGATCATCTCTTGTTGGGCCGTCATCTTCAATACCAAGTAATCTTTTTCTTTCAACATCTCTGGGATCCTCAATCATTATGGTTAGTTTGACCTGAAAATAGGATAAAGAAAGAACCATTATATCATCATTGGCAAAGACGCGGAGACAACATGATTGGGAGATACACCGACGTAGTGAGCAAGAAAAGAAAAACAAAGTAAAAACCGAGGCTTATATTTAAATCTTGATGGAAATATATAATTAGCATAATTACACCTTCAATAACATTTTGTAAAATGTGAATTTAATCAATCCAACCTTTGAATTATATTATATATTATCTTAAAAATTATGTATGTAACTGGCAGTAATTTCCTCAAACTTCAAATTGACCCTTGAATCAGATAGGGGATGAAAGTTTTAGACAAATTATATTTTTGTATGTATGTAACTGGCAGTAATTTTCATCCCCTATCTGATTCAAGGGTCAATTTTAATCCCCTGTCTTTTTATCTTAGTATTGGATGTATTTACGGAGCATATTCAAGAACCAACAATGCTATGCATGTTTTTTGTTGAGGATATAATATTGGTTGGTGAGTTGTTAGAGGATATAATATTTTAGAAGCACATGGTCTTCATTTAAGTAGAAGTAAGATGAAGTATATGGAAAGTAAGTTTTGCAAATGGAAAAGTACCCCACAAGTCACACGGTTTAAATAGCTCAAGTCAAATGTTCAAAACAGAGTGGAGGAGATCTTGAGTGTTTTATGTGATAAAAAGGTACCACTCAAGCCAAAGGGAAATTTTAGGCACAACATAATGAAGCAGAATGAGAATGAAAATGTAGCGCTGGATGATAGGACATGTTACACATGATAGGATTAGGAATGCTAGCACTAGAGAGAGAGTTGGGGTGGCATCTCTTGTAGAAAATATGGTAAATCTCAACTTAGGTGATTTGGACATGTGCTGAGAAGACCTGTAGATTTTATAGAAAGGAGAAAAGATCAAATGAAATGAAACCCAACAGCTAGAGGCACAGAAAGGACATGAAAAACAATAGACAAAGCTATTAACAAATATTTAGGGCTTAACAGTTTGGCTATAGACATGGTTCACCATAGAACATTATAGCATCGCCAAGTCCATGTAGTTGACCTAAGGCTCGGTTGTTATTGTTACACTTCTGATCGAATGCTTGTCCTAGCGACACCGACACATGTGATTACATTGAATTACGACTCTGTTTGGGAAGACCAATAAGCTAGCTTATAGCTTATAGCTTTTAGCTTATAAGCTAAAAGCTCTGTTTGGTAACAGTTATTAAAAACGAGCTTATAGCTTATTTTTTCAAACACTATTCCAATTTTACCCCTATCATCTTACTTGAAAAAAATTAAATATTAATTAAACATATATTTTTTATGTCATTTCATACTTATAAGCTAGTTCAACCGCTAATTGTACCAAACACTACAAATTCAATCAGGTAGCTTATAAGCTGACCATTATAAGCTATCCGCTATTTTTTACCAAACAAAGCCTATGTCATTTTCTCAAAATCTTATGGGTGTTGATGTGTCAGTGTCGTGTTCGTGTATGTGCTTCGTAGGTTTTAAGTAACAGCAAATATTTTCAAACATTGCTAATAATAACATAATAGATGTACAAAATTCTCTAACTTAAAGTACTTAATGAGAACTTCCAATTCAACAACTAGATTGATAAAATTCACATTCTACAAAAAATTATTAAAGATAATTATGCTAAGTTTGACACCAATCATCACACTCTCTCTCCCTCTCCCTCTCCCTCAAGGGACAAGAATAATTAGAAAGAAAAAAATAAGTTCAAAGGGTATACCTCCCCGAAAAGCATGTCCCGGTTTTTCTTAAGAAGCTGCAAAACCTGCAAGATGGCATAAAAATGCATTAGTAAATGAAATAAAACAAACAAACAATTTTTCAAGAAGAAAAAGTAAAGATACCCTTTTGATTTGGGCAACATATTCAAGGTCTTGAGGGGTTGGTGGTTCTTCATCAACATCATCATCATCATCATCATCACTATCAAGTTGCTGTGTAGATGAAACACCAAGTTCAGAATCTTCATTCCCAACATAGGGAACGAAGGAAAGTATTCGTCGATGGGTGGTGGTGGTGAGCTTGGTGGTGAAGTTTGTTCCGTTGGTAAAGAAAGAGTTGGGGTGATGAAGATTATAGGTCAAGGTTGGAAGAGAATGTGAATGTGAAGAGGAAATTGAAGGAAGTGTTAGTGACAACGCCATTGCTAACATCCTTCTGAGCTTCTTTTTCTATCCTATCATCATCTTCATCTTTCTTAATTTGTATTATTGTGCTGTGCCTTTCGTTTAATCGTTTAACTCTCTCTCTCTCTCTCTCTTTCACACTTTTTTTAATATCAAGATATTAATTCATTTTAAATTTATTATTTTATTTATAAATAAGAAAATAATATACTCATTTTTGTATTGAAAATTTAAATAGATAGAGTATATTATTTTCAATATATAATAAAAGAATTTTAAGAAAAATATTTTTTCCTCTTCTTTTTTTTGCTTAGAAGTAAGAAGCTAGGCCAAACAACACTTTTAAAAAACTCTAGTAAGAAAAAAAAATAGCTTCTATATTTTTTTTTAAAAAAATTATAATATATTATCAAACATATCTTTTAACCTTATTATAATTAAAAAATAACTTTTAACCTTTTTTTAATAGAAAAGTAAGATTTACCAAATAATTTTAATTTTAGTTTTAAAGCTATTCTTTGTAACTTTATAATTAAAATAGTTTTTACATCTAAAAAAAGCTGGATCAAACAGTACCTAAAAATTGAGAAAATTTTCAATAGAAAGATACAAACATTTACGCAACTTGCAAACCAGGCACTTATGGTATGCCATGTCATAATAATTTTTTATTATAATTGTTTACTATATGAATTGACCTAGTAGTAAAAAGTTGAGACTTTGAAGAAGTTCGATCTTTTCAAGGTCTTATATTCAAATTTTTCCAGTCACTTCATATGTTGGGTCAATTTATACAAAACTAGACACCCCACAAATGAATAGTAAGATTGGTGTTTTTCGGGACTGGATTGTCTCCCGTGCAGTTTTAACTTCAGGAGATCTAGTGTGCAATCTAACCATTCACTTTTTAAATAATTTTTTTTTAAAAAATTAAAGTGATAATAAAATGTAAGGCTGAGATGTTACTAAACAGGAAATGCACCGGAGAGGATCCTCCCCCGTATTTTTCAGAATAATTAATTGATCCAGATGTCTCAAATCAGTCGCTTCTTGGGCCGGATACCGAGTATTTATATTACAATTGTGGGCAAATAAACAAATGAACCGAAATATAAGCCCAAAGTATAAAATAAGATAGTAAGAGTGAGTGAGAAAGTGAAGAACAACAGAGCGCAGCAGCAGAAGCGTAACGTACAGAAGGGGTTTCTGTGGTGAAGAAGATTCGAACTCTCGTCGATGGCGATGGACCTAAAACCATACCATTTGGAGAATTTTCAGAATACTGTTGACCAAATTCAAACCGAAGTTGACAAGGTCACTCAAGTCTCTCACCTTTCATCATTGCTTCGTTTATCAATTTAATTTTACTCGTTCATAATTTGATTTTTTTTTCATTTGTTTAGTTATTTTGTTTGATAGATTAGGTTTTGGAATTTGCATCATACATGATCATCTTTTTTTTAAAAAAATTGAGCCCCAAATATAATCAATTTAGCTCATTTCTGTTGTTATTGCTTCATTTTCTGAATTTTGCTGTTTTCACCAATTAGGGCTTTTTATTTAACCTAAAATCTAAAAAATCTATGCTTTTTAGTAATATGTATGATTGATGATTATCTCGCCTCACAAATGTAGCCCCAAATCTAATCAATTTAGCTCATTTAAGTTGTAGTTGCTTAATTTTCTGACTTTTTCTGTTTTTATCAATTAGGGCGTTTTATTTAACTGAAAATCTGAAAAAATCATGCTTTGGAATATGTATGATTGATGATGATCCCGCCTCACAAATTTAGCCTCAAAATCAATTTAGCTCATTTAAGTTGTCATTGCATAATTTTCTGAATTTTTCTGTTTTTATCAATTATGGAATTTTATTTAAACTGAAATAGGAAAAATTTATGCTTGGGTCATTTTTGGGTCACTATAGTAAGCAAAGTAGAGTTTATGTATTGCATAATAAATTTGTAATATTTGTACTGTTTGAAGAATTTAGGGTTAGGGCATATCATGACCCTCTTGTAAGGTGAGAATTATTAACTGTATCTAGACCATATATCTAGTTGATGCGTGATTTTCAACATATATAGTGGCTGATTTTCATTCATTTGCTTTGATTTGCTTGCTATAGTGGGTTTGTCACTTGTTTTTAGCGAATCTGGACTCGTGTGTGGAATTGGAATCTATTTGTTAGTGCTATTACAACTACTACTACTACTATTGTTGTTGTTTTGATGGAAAAGCAATTATGGCTTAAGCTTCTTAATATTTTGTGTGTGAAGATTTTTATGTCTCAATTAATCTTGTTGGTGCTGGTCCTAGATTCATTTTCAAATGTTAAAATGTTAGTTTACTATAGTTGTGTGAGTGCAATAATTCTCGTTGCTTAGATCATCTACGATTGAATGCATGATATAAATAATATAGGCTATGTGTGCATAATATAGCACACACAATTAGGGTGCAGGAACACGTGACATAACTAACGTATTAATTATCTTATAAAACATCTGAAAGCATAAGCTTGTATAATAGTAAGTTTTGAACTGTGGAAATTTTATAACTGCGAAATCTTTTACAGCTTGAGAAGCAAGTGAGTGAGGTTCAACAATACTATGGATCCTCTGGTAATGTTCAAGGCAATAATTCTAAAGGCAGTTCAGTTGTAAAAGAGAAGGGCCGGGATAAACTTTTTGCTGGCACTAAAACATCGCTGCAAGATGCATCAGCATCGGGTACGGAAAACCCTGCTGCAAAGAGGATGCAGGAGCTAATGCGCCAGTTTTCCACAATATTGCGTCAGGCAAGTGCAAATACTCTGCAACTTTGTTTTTATTTAATGATTTATATGAATTTACTTATGGCAGAAAACGGGAAGGCTATGGTTTTATTTTAGGAGTAACTGCTTGAGTAATTCTTGTATTTCAGAATGATAGGGTACAACTATATATAGTCATTGTGGAAGACTTAAAATGAAAAAATAACCACACCTAATCACAGCTCAGTCGTATCATATTGCTCCTAATTACATCAACCCTCATTTTCCTCTCCCATACATTTTGAGGCAGGGTCCATGCCCTGATAAGTGCTCGACCCTCATAATTCCCTAAGCTACGACGTAGCTGCCATATTGCCATCTGCTGTATTGGTATATCATTTTCCTAGTCAGCCGCTCCAATCTACTATCTGTCATTGATTACATATATGCAGTGTTGTCGATGGTGGACCATGTCGGAGAGCCAAAATCCCACCATATCGGCCGAAATTGGCAATGGTGGAGAGCCCAAAACCCGCCATTGATATCTGCCATGGTGCCACCATGGCCGATATTTGATAACACTCCATATATGTGGATACAATATACTCAATTTTAAATTGCAAGGATATTACTATAAGCCTTAGTTTGTTTTTATTTAATCATGGATTATTTCTCTTTGAAAAGAACTGATGCTAGCACTTTGAATGATTATTAATATTTAATCTCTTAGCTTTATCTTTTACTTACCTTTGAAATGCAATTTAATTTTTAATTTTTTATACTCATCTTGTCGGTAGCCCGATCGATAGACTCAGATACCATATTGAGTTTTTATATTGGGCCTACCTCATCCTTACAAAACCGGCTTTTAAGGTGAGAGGTGCCACTCTTTATAAACACTCATTTCAAGCTCTATCTATGTGGGACTTGGGTTTTTCCCAATAGTCATCCTTAGATTCTTAAGATCAGTTTATACCCATTGCTAAAATATGTGATATTTTCCTTGACCTTATCAAGTATCCTGTGAAAAATCAATAGTAATGCATTTTAAGTTTTTCAGATCACTCAGCACAAGTGGGCTTGGCCCTTTCTGGAACCTGTAGATGTAAAAGGTCTCGGGCTTCACGACTATTATGAGGTAATGCCTTTTCTTCATTTTGAAACTTTTCTCTTGACGTTGACTATAGTTACCATTTATGCATAATTGAAATTTAAATTTTAAACATTTTATTCTACATATGACTAAATATGTTCAAAGTACACACTTATTTGTTAAAAGGTTTAAATGTCGGGTTGGTATCTTTCTATATAAATGGTGGCATTTGGTTAACCATCTTTATTTTATAGCAGAGGTAATTGTATACTGTTTCTCTTTGATTGTATCTCTAAGGTATTTTGTTTCATTTTCTACCCGTAGTATATTGATAAGCCCATGGACTTCAGCACGATAAAAAGTAAAATGGAAGCTAAGGATGGCACTGGATATAAGAATGTACGGGAGATATACGCAGATGTTAGGTTGATATTTAAGAATGCCATGAAATACAACGATGAAAAACATGATGTCCATGTTATGGCAAAGACATTGATGGAAAAATTTGAAGAAAAATGGCTTCTTATGTTACCCAAAGTCGCTGAAGAGGTAAATTGTTTTTCAAAATTGTTTTCTTTATTTTGGAAAATGAAGCTTTATTACATGGATCTTAAGGAGTAGGTGTAAATCTAATTGTCAATTTGGAGGGGTTAGTATGGACATAGTTGTCAAAATTGTGATTGTATGAATGTGGAGGTTTGAAGCAATACCAATCCCAGGGAACACTTATTTCTGCTTAGGTCATGCTGGCTTCTAGAATCAAAAAGATCTTAGGATCCAGCCAAATCCACTTTATCCTCAACATGCTCTTTGATGGCTAAGTTTCAGAAATTACCCATCCCAAGAAATCAACCAGAAACTATCCCAAGGAAAACATCTTCCCAATCGCCAGTGACTTTTCTGTAACTGAAATTTGCTATTAAAATCAGATATATAACTGGCTGATTGGTCACATGTGAGGTGATGCCTGATCCTAGTTTCTTTGCTGCAGTGCTACTTGTGGATCTATTGGTTTGGGCATGAGACATGAGAGAAACCACACTTGCTAAAATGCACAGTTTTGAACTTTCATGTTTTTCAATTTTTTTCATTTTTGCTTTTTGACATAGTAGACAATGGACCACAAACCTTGCGACAACCATACACTATTGAGCTTGGTAGGATTGACTATTTGGTACTTTGCACCGTTTTATTTAAAAATAATGTGCTCTTGAAAAAAAGTATCTAATAATATTCTTATAAAAAAATCTAATAGCATTTGTTTTTTGACGCAAAATCTAATAGCATTTAGATTTATATGTTACATACATTTCCTATTATATTGTATGTTCTTACTCAATTTTTTACTATATGAATAACATTTTACGACTCCTATTATTTAAATATCATCTTTCTATCTTGATTTTCTCGATTTTGTATATTTATTTCCCAATTCTGTTTTGATTTGTGATGCAGTAAATTATGAAAGACACTTCCTTTTATATTATTTTGTTGAATGTTATACTAATGAAAGATGTTTCGAAGTATATTTTTAACGTACCCATATCCATGAAATGTAGGTTTGTACTTTTTAAAGGAGTATCTGTATCTCTTATTCTCATTCATGCAATAAAGATAAAGATTCGATGAAGGTTATGTGGGTTGTTGACTGCCTAACACAACACAACCCTCATGACAGAGCATTATACATTGTTTGATCCATGTAGTTGATCCCACCTAATGGGAAAAGGCTTTTGTGGTTGTAGCTATTTCATATCTCTTTATATATTCATCTTCTATTTATCTTAACTAAGTTCTTCTTTTATACCCCAAAACAATCTATACAATTTTGGTGGCTGCACTTGTAGTGATAGCTGTGATATTGTCATCCGATATATCATTACCTTTCTTTGTTTAATTATGGTAGGAAAAGAGACAAACAGAAGAAGAGTCACAAGCCCAACTAGAGATTCATCGTGCTCAGGAGATGACCTATGCCAAGATGACTACAGATTTAAGCAATGAGGTTGTTTATTCTTTGCTAGCATTGTCCTTCTCAGTACAAATAATTTGTTTGATGTCATTTAGGAACATTTCAGATGGTTGATGCTTGTCAATTACCTGTTTTTTCAGCTTAATGAGGTTGAAATACGTTTGAAGCAACTCAGAGAAATGGCCATTAAGAATTGCAGGTTTGTCAAAAACAGACAATCATTTTTCCTTGTCACTGAAGTCAAATTGTAGTGGAAATGTGTTATTGCATCTGTATATTTTGTGCTCATAATAAAATCCTTGCTCCCTAATGGTGAAAAAAGTTGATTTTCTTCTTGTCATTACTTTGTTTTACAAAAGGTAAGTGTATAAGAAGGAAAAAAAAGTCGTATAGTAGGAACATAAGTATGTTTGGAGACATGTAGGAGGATTGGATGAACCTTATTAAGTGCATTTAAACCACCATTTGAATATCTCCAAACCACTAGGTTTGGATGAACCTTATTTTGTTAAGGAATTATGAATTAATCTGGTTGCAATCTTCAAATGTGCTTCATGCATGCTACTGACCACGACTTGAATAAAATCCTAGGACTTAAAATAAATATAAACATTGCTGCCATTTTAAGTCGCTATGAGCAAACAGAACTAAAATAAATGTAAACCAACAGAAACATTACTGCAATAAACTGCTGAAGTTATGTGAACTGTATTTGCTATACTTTTACTGTGCACATTTCCTGATAGGAGGGGGAATTTGGAAGTGATAGTATGGTACTGCTTAAAACAAAAGGCACGAGGAAATGTGCAAATGGCAGAAATGTTTTACGATCACACTTTAGTGTTCTAAATGCAAGATTTGTTTTGTGATTGTACTCTGTTATTTTTGGGGTCATGTTTTATGATTATTGTTATATATTGTGCATATTTTATGTACACTTTGCTCACTGTTGTTAATGATACTGTAGGAAACTATCTGCTGGAGAGAAGAAATCACTTGCGGCTGATATCGCCAGATTGTCTGCTGAAAACCTCATAAGGGCATTGGAGATAGTTGCTGAGACCAACCCAAACTTCCGACATACTGAGAATGAGGTGGAGCTTGACTTCAATGCCCAGGTCTGTAATGTTAATAATGTTTCCCATCAATGTCATCCATCGTCAAATTGTTTATCATATACTATTACCTATTCAAGTAGGTTATTTGTTTAGCACATATTTCTAGATAATCATTTTTTTATCATTATCGACAGAGTGACTACACACTATGGAGGCTAAAGCTTTTTGTGAAACGTGCCCTAGAAGATGAACAGAAAAATTCTGGAGGCACATTTGGTAACCAAAATACAGATGAGAAAAGAAACAATTCTCGAAAAAGGCGAGACTTTTGTGATGATTCTGCGAAAAACCTATCAAAGACCAGAAAATTGTCAACATTTTGATTTGTTAGCAGAACATATAAAGATATTTGTAAAGTTAAAACTTTCAGAGTTGGATTATGCAGAAGGAACTATCATCTATCTATGTTTATGAAGCCAATAACTTAAATGTGCGGAAGCATAGGCGCATACTACACCAAGGGGAATTATGTATCATTTTATATATTTTTTGGGTACAGTCATTTTTGTATGAAATGACATGGAACATGTACTGTTTGTATGTGACAGTTGATTGTATGAATGTACTAGGTGTCATTATACTTTCTATTTATAGATTGCCATTTTGGTTAGTAGTAGTATACTACGGATCTAAGTATGGATAAATTAAAAGTTCTCAAAACAAGTTTAATCAACATGTTCAATATGGTTTTTTCTTCTACCCTGACCAAGGCTCACAACACTACTAAAATATAAAACCCAAAATTTGGATTTACATAAAATGTTGGAGATCTTATTTGTACCCGACACCATATAATGTCCATGTTGGAAGGTGTTTACTAAACATGGTTATATATGCCCAAATTACATTGACGAGGTTTATTAAAATATAACTAACACCCGCTCTATTTTTAAAATAGGCAAATGCTAACGAGTGTCCCGGGACACTCTTTAAGGCTTTAAATAGTAAGTTTTTTATAAAAAAAATTTGGGAATGCGTAAAGTCTAACGCATTGGAAATTGTAATATTTAACTTTTTGAATAAAAAGTTTCTTTAAATAGAATGCTTAAAGAGTGCCCTGATGGTATTCGTTAGCAAGACCCTTTAAAATATACGGTGACCTCTCCTAAGTTTTCATGAAATACACAGATACCTCTCTTATTCACTAACACTGTTTATTTATCCGTTAACTCTTATTTATTCACATGATAACAAAATCAAAATCCCCAGATTGATTTTGAAACTTTTCAGTGACCTCCCAAAAATATTTCTTCAAATTCAGAGGACAACAAAATCAACCAATTGCTATTTTAGAACTAATTTGCTCAAGTGATAGCAACGAGCATAAACCCAAAGCAATTAACAAAGTCTCTCAAAGTATAATAATATGATCGATCAACAAAAAGTATCCAACACCATCTAAAGCAAAAATAACAAGCCACAAACACAAACAACATCAAACAAAAAGTGCGCCATGAATTCGACATGAACTTTTTTCTATTTATTCTCCATTTTTTATATACACTTTGATGTGAAAATATTTATTTTTTCAAATCAGTAAAAAGTAAAAACACATCATTGAGCATGACGTTGTCTATCAATTTTAATGTTACTCATTTTTATCCTATTTTTGTTGAGTGTTTGCCTAAGTTTTTTTAAAGTATTATATGTATTATTAATTATCTAAATGTATAAAATCAAGTATATATAAATGTATAGAATAAAATATATAAATTTAAAATTATTTTTGAAGTGTTATTTAAAAATATATTTTGAAGTGTTATATATATAATCGAGTCAGCTCGTGAACCAAACAAGCTGAACCATATATAGCTCAAGTTCAATTCATTTAATTAACGAATTTAATATTTAGCTCAAGTTCGGCTCATTTGGTTCATGAACCAAGTTTAACGAATCAATTGTCGAATCGAGTCTCGAACTTTGTTCGAGTTGGTTCAGTTCATTGTCAGTCCTAGGCTAAATTGATACCGATCACAGTAAATAAATTGTCTTTAATTCATTGACATTTACTAGTAATACATAATGTGCATTAAGTTGTTATATTATATGCTTCTTTTTATTCAATTGTAGGCACATCCACAAGACAACCGATGAAATTGTGGTTATTATGTGATCAAAAATATGTTTGACATGTCTATACGGGTATTTTTGAAAGATTAGATGATGTAATTACATTTAAACATTTTATTGTTACATATGTTTAATGTCAAATCATGTCACTTATTTATGTATATGTTGAAACTTGTAGATATATGACAATCAATTAACATATGAGAAAGACGTTCTCATATGACAATCAACTTTTTTTACGAAAAGGTTGATAAAGTATGCGAAATATTTACTTTTTGTTTACTCTAATTTCGAATGTGATTTTATTTTGAATTTGAAGTTCCTTATATAATGTTACATTTATTAAACCATGGGGAAAAAATGCAACCAATTGTATAGAGGAGGAGTGCTAGGGTCACACCCTTTAACACGCTCCTTTAAAGGGTTCTCCTTTATTATTTTCATCACTTGTAGAAGAATTTCCTATTTTGCATTGTCGATATCATGTTTGTGCAAATTTTTCAAGTTACATCCCATAGTAACCTCTGCAAACTTACTTTCTAAGTTTGAGAAGTAACGATAAGGAACCTCTTTTTCTAGAAAAAAAAAATATTAATTTTGACTTTAGCATACTAACTACATCCTTTGTTATCTGTGGGATCTTTTCTACATCTGCAACTTTCAAGGAAATTTTTGGGACATATTTTGCATCGTCGATGTCATGTATTATTGTATTGTATTAACCTGTAATATTTCCTTCGCGGATGTTTCGGGTTGCCTCCAATGTGCCATGATGTCTGACTAACTGTGATATCCTCGTCACTCTTTTAGTTTAACGCGAGACTATTTGACTCAAAAGATTCTTGGATGCTCGTTGTGATATCTTGCAAGGGGTTGTTTGTACGTGAATCGATTTGTGTTGACTAGTTTGTTATTGACTTAATTATACTTTTGGTTCCTTATCTTTTAAAAGTTTCAAGTTGGACCCTTATCTTTTCTGTCATTCAATTGGTTAGTCCTTCCCGTCAATTTTTTTTACAATTACCTTTAAATTTGGACACGTGTCGTTTGTCCAAGTGTGGTTTCCGTTTACCACGTGTCCATATTTAACGGTGATAAAAAAAAATTGACGAGAGAGACTAACTAATTGAACGACAGAAAAGATAAGAAACCAACTTAAAACTTTAAAAAAAATAAGAGATCAAGTCAAATAATAAAGATATGACCAAAAGTGTAATTAACTTTCAAGTACCTCTTTTTTTTTCTTTTTCCACTAACCACTTTCAAGACACCCTTTTAATTCCTTCAAAGATAATAATAATTCATTCCTAGCTTACATATTTACCACATCATCACCAAAAAGGAGTTGCTAAGATTTTCTTTTTTTTAGTAAGCGACTAAGAAGGAGTCGAAAAAAAATAATTACTTTTGAAGGGAGCTAAACTCTTCCATAATTTACCCAATCAATTTAATTATCCAGACTTAAAAAATAGGAGAATGGCAGAACCAAATAAGAAACGATAGATTGGGTGTTTGTTTGGTTTGGCGGTGAAGAGAATTGAGTTTGATAGAATTGAGTTTAAAAGAATTCATTTTGGTTAAAAGTGAGTTGAACAAAATTGGTTTATGTTTGGATACATTTTGTAAAAGTGATTTTCTCCAATTTATATTGTTTGGATAGTTTAGATTAAAAATGCTTTTGGGGTGGTTAATTACCAAAATGAGTTTGTTAAGAAATATTCCCTCTGTCCTATAATATAAGAAAAAAAAATACTAGTTTAGATCAGAACTTTTATTAGTTATTGATTATTAGGAAAAGAAAAGAGAGAGTAAATTAAATGCAATTTACAAATAATTTTATGAGAATCCGTTTGGCCAGCTTTTTTTTAGAGCTTATGCAAACAACTTATGCAATATAAATTATGTTTTATGCTATTTTATAAGTTCACGCTAGTGAAAATTTTAATTTTATAAGTTATTTTATCATAAACTACTTGACAAACTTATAATAATATATAAAAAATTTGGTTCAATACAATATATATCCAAATTTTGTTTGAGCTCCTTCTCCCACACAAATTCTTAATTTTTATTCAATTTTTATAAATTCACAACTTACATTTTTATCTTCACTTTACCACCCGAACCCAAAAAAAAAAAATTGGTTCATATTCTACCATTGTCAAACTAAGTCTAATTATACGATCAAAAGGTGCACCATTTTAGTTGATTTAGGACATCAAAAATTTTAGAATCGATCTAAGTGTACGTAACACTTGCGACTAGAAAGGCTTGCTTGAATGGTAGAAATCAGTGCTAGCTATAAAAAATAAACCTTAGTTTTATGGGTGTTTGTGGTTTGGTTTTTTTAATATCCAAATTATTTTTTTATTAAATATTAATATTATAAAAATATATATGATAAAACACTATGTTTGATGTTAAATATAACATATAAAGTGTTGCCAATATTAAATATAACATAGTCGGGACCCGTTGACACCAAATGTTACACCTCTCAATAATATTTTAACTTTTAACCGATATAAATTTTATAAAATTCACCGTTAGATTGAAAGTTTATATCATATATACTACATTCGTCCCTAATTATAAAACTTTGTTTGACCACTTCACGTACACCAATGCACAATTTTGATCATTAATATCTTTAATTGTATATTAGTAAAAATTATAAAAATTTAATATTTTGGAAATACTCATCAAAAAGAATTGAACAAGATCTTATATGCTAATATTTACATTTATATATTATTAAAAAAATACGGTCAAAACAAGGTAAATGAATAGTATATTTTTGTCAAACAGAGTCTTATAATTAGGGACAAAGGTAGTACCATTTATGTAAAATTTCAAATAAATCCAAAATCATTTATATGTTACTGAGATACATCAAAATTAACGGTTTTTGTTTTTTTAAAATGTCGTTAATCTTTATGTGTCTCAATAGCATATAAAATGATTTTAGATTTGTCTGAAATTTTACACAAATGATTTAGATGTAAACTTTCAATCAAACGACGGATTTTATAAAATTTATATCGGTTAAAACGTTATTGTGTAACATTTGATGTCAAACTAGTTGGTGTCAACGGATCCTGACTCATATAACATATAATATATCAAAAATTGACAATTATCAATCATATTTAAAACATATAAAATAGTAAATAAAAAGGTTAAATTAAACTAATAAGTAGTATTAAAAAAAATTAAAACTAATAAATAATACGTTAATGTAATATATCATATTAATAAATAGATAAATAAGTATTAAAATATATTTATGCGGTTTCGTTTAATTTTAAAAAATTGATCCAAAACCTTATCCAACGGTTATTATAAAATGACATCCAAACTCATCCAAAATTTTTGATTTTGTACGGTTTTAAATTTTTGGATCAATTTGCAGTTTTAATTTGGATTGGTTTGAATTTAAACCCTAACTTAGTACAAAGATTCTGTTTTGATCTCATAATTTTTTCTCTCCTTAATAGCTTGCTCAAAAGAATCGTTAATACAAAATATTGATTAAAAAAGGATTAACATTTTTGTAAAATAAAACAAATTGGATTCATTATTTTTTTTTTTACAAAAATAAAAAGATATGAGATAAAGATAAAAAATATTTAAGTTGAAGATAATTAGTTAAGCATATCTTGTTTACATTATAAAAAACCAAATATATAAATTAAAGGATTCACACATTAACTTGCCACACACACACACTTTCACTGTGACTGACTGTACCCTCTTTTCTTTTGTACACAGAACGGCGTCTTAGGCCAATTTTCTGCCCACAATTGTTTCAACAAAACTCATCATCAGGTTCATTATCTTTTCTTATTCTAATTCCTTTGTTCTACAATTGTTGCTGCACATTTTTGTTAAAATCAATTTTCAAGAAAACAATAAATTAGTATTATGTTGTGTTTTTATTTTTTTTGGAGAAATTTATGTAGACATTTATATAAGTAATCATTATCTGGAATTGACTTTTCAGTGATGGTGTGACTGTTTGTTAGCATGTTACTGATCATATACATATTGATTGAATAGTTCCTTTTCTTTATTTTATCTTTATTTATTTTTTCATGGTATGAGTTTAAGGATTGAAAAAGAAATATGGAATAAAAGGGAACATGATGGGAGTAGCACATGGAACAATAGTGGGAATATTGTCTATGTAAATTGAATATATTCTGCTCGCAACCGCCGAGATTAATGCATCGAAACATTTAGGATTTTAATAGATAGCAAAACATTTCATTGTTAGGTTTATAGTTGTTGTATTTTTAATGCTGGATTCAATTTCAGAACCTCTGATTAAACTAAAAAGATCTGAATGATTTTATCTAAGCGTTCTTGGATAGCGTGAGAATCTCGAGACACGTAGATTACAATAGGTAGCAAAACTTTCCCTTGTTAGGTTTATAGTTGTTGTATTTTCAATACTAGATTCAAATTCATAACCTATGATTAATCTAAAAAAGATCTGAATGATTTCATCTAAGCGTTCTTGGATGGCGTGAGAATATAATATATATAACATAAAAGTACTATAACCCAATATTAATAATAACAACATTAGTAACTATACAAATGATGCAAAGATTAATTAGCACTTACTTTTAGCATCATTTGCATCTCTCATTCTTTCTTTCTTTCTTACTATGTTTTGAAAGCAAAGTTTTGTGATTGTTTCATTCATTCATATAATATATCATATGTTTTTCTCTCTCTAGAGAAACATACCAACATGTCCCCTTTTGATTCTTCACCTCAAACAAGTCATAGCAATAGCAACAACAGCACTAGTCCAAGTGGTGGTGGTGGTGATGTGTTGTTGAAATGGGGTCAAAAAAAGAGATCAAGAGTTTCTAGAACTCTCAATATTGAAGATTCATCATCTTCTGTTCATACCAATCAAAGAAAAAACTTTTCTGCTAAGTTTTCCTCTGCATCTATGCCTCCTCCACCTCCTCTTGTTTCTTCTTCTTCTTCTACTATCTCCAATGGTAGAGTTAGAAAACATAATAGCCCTAGGTATTATACTATTAATCATCATTTTCATTCTAAGTTCTTAATTTCTTTAATTTCCTTAATATAGTTTTGTGATAAATAATATATAGATTTGATTGTGCTTAACCTTAACTTTGTTTCAATATTCTAATGTGTTTTATTGTCAATGAAAAACATTAATTTGGTTCAATCACATTTGAATTTGAATCTAGCTAGTTGAAATTGAAAGTGTACCAATAGTAGAGTGAAAAACTTTACCAATTTTTGTCATTCCAAAAATAATCAAAAATTATTTCCAACTTTTTTCTTTGGATCTCTTTTCTTGCCCTTTATCTTGTCCTAGATATTGCATTTTCATACTTTAGGCAAATTCCTTCTATTCATATGATTGACTTAACTTTACTAAGAATTTAATTTGATTTTTTAAACTATGTAATGAAGTTTTTATGTCCTTCAAATTTTAGCAATAGTCATTTTGTGAATTGATATAGTTATGTTATGCTAAAACCATTTATAGAATTGATCTCAGTTACCTCTCGAGGGGGATTAGTCTCTGCAGTTATAGAATTGAGTTCCAAAACATTAGCTTCAACTTCAATTACTTTGCTTTGTTAGCATTTTTTCTCACAAACATCATTGTTTTGAACATGAATAGGAATTTGGAAGATCTTTCGGAACATTCGAGAATGAGTCCAATTGTTTGTAGATCTGCAGAACAAAAGTTGTCTACTTGTATTGAAAGAAGTAACAAAAGAATGCCATCTACAAAGTGTACTAAGAAGCAAAATGGAACTTCAACAACAAAAACCACTAATCATGTTGACACTAATGGAGAAAAAGTTAGTGTTGAGGTAATTCAATTGCCAAAGATATACATTTCTCTTTCAAGAAAAGAGAAAGAAGATGATTTTCTTGCAATGAAAGGGACAAAAATTCCACAAAGACCAAAGAAGAGAGCAAAAAACATTGATAGAACTCTTCAGGTATTATTTAATACTAGAAAATATCTCAACATTTGCATTTGTTTGTTTAATTTATTAAGTAGAATATGTTAGTATAAATTGGTTTATTATGATATTAAATGTGATTATTTTTGGTTAATTATTGCAGTATTGTTTTCCTGGGATGTGGCTATCAGATCTAACAAAGAGTAGATATGAGGTTAGAGAGAAGAAATCTGTCAAGAAGGTAACACTACTGTTTTCCACTCATACATACATATTGATGAAAATGGATTTCTGCATTCGGGATAACCCTGCGTTCACTCGGTCAGTGCATTTGTGATCGTTGGATTTTGATTTCTTTTATTTGGAAAATCCAAAATATTGACCGTCTAATCTTTGATCAAACGGTCAGTAATATATTGACTATGTGAATTCAGAGTATTCTTACCGCAGGAAATCTTGACTCTATATTTATTTGTCATAGTTAAATAATTTTTTTATAATTTGATTTGTATACATTTTTATTGGTTTTTAGTCTTCACTAATCTCTTATATATCTAGACTAAAATCACACAAATTTTATACATGAGGGGGGTGGAGGGCAGGCAATACTATGGGCTAAAGTAGACACTTGCTTTATTTTAGTGATAGAAAACATATTCATCTTTTTATATCTTGAATTTTTGTTTTTATCAAGAATGCACATTTGATTAAAATACATTTTTTTCTACATAGTGAAACCATGATTTGTGATGCATTATGGAAGCTTAATTGTTTTTTTGTTATCTTGAATATGCAGCAAAAGTGTAGTAGAGGCTTGAAAGGAATGGAAAGCTTAGAAAGTGATTCAGAGTGACAAGCACACAACTTAATTTTCCAATGAAAGCTTGGTTGGTGAGAAGTGAAAATTCATGAAACAAAAATAGTATTTCTTTATTTCTTAAAAGTCTCCACAGCCGTTGGTATTGTTAGAAACATTTCTTAAAAGTGGTTTTAATTAGGTCCCTTCTCTTCTTTACAAATGTCATTGTATTGTATAGAGATTATATTATTATATGATATTATTTTTATTTTGTATTTTTCATATCTTTATAATCTTTTGAGTTGTAATATGAGGGTAGGACTCTTATTGGTATGGTAGGCAATACTTGAAGCTCTAAATACCAATCATTCATATGTGGTAGGACCTTATTTGAGAATGTCAAAAAAGTAGTACATATATATCAAGTGGTAACTTTGGTTTTCAAATTTGAAAACTATAGCATATACTATTTCACGGGTTGTTGCATGTTTCATTTATTGTGTTGAAGCTCACTTAGTCAGTCACTTGTATTTATTTATTTTTGACAGGATAGTCACTTGTATTTAATTAACAATTAAATTGACTTTTTTTTTTTTTCTTCAATCGTTATTTTCATCCTCCAATTATTGATCTTGTGTAATTAAATTGGCTAGTTTGTTTCTTAAATCTGTTACTTCGATTTCTAATGAAAATAATATTTAGCTAAGTTTTACTTATTTTGCGGTCGAATTTTGAATTACTAGACCCCTTCCCTTAAAAACTAGAGGGTTAATACACAAAAAAAAAAAAAAAAAACTAATATGATACAATAGTAAATTTAGAGTTTTTATTGAAGTCGACTCCCACACACTTTAACCCAAGACGCCTTTTACAAGGGACAAAACCATGAAGACTCTCATGCAGACAATACCTCGAAACGTGGTGTGACACACTTGAGGGTGAAACGAAACAAAACAAAACCCTCAATTTATTCCCTCAAAAATCATACGCTGATAGTTAAATTTATATATTTCAAGAATTAACTGAACACAGATTTTCATATATTCAAAAACTATTAATTATTTTCATGTAGGAAAAAAAATGCCACTTTAAAACTAAATTGAGGTTCATTCTAAAAGAAAGCTAACAACATACAAAGTACGGTTGCAAAGTAACATAATCAACAAGTCTACAAGGTGGTTGGAACTTGGAAGATACCAACTCTCACTCAAAATAAGGCGTAAATGCCTTAACTGCTTGTTTCATGTAATTACAAGCTTCCAAGCCTGTCAAAAAAAAAAAAAAAAAAAAGCTTCCAAGCATATTGCATGATACACTTATGGCATATCTTTTCAAATCTGGTTAACAAAATTATTGTAGTTATGATAACACATACATGTGTAGATGAAGATTCATATGAGATTGAAAAATCATGGGTAGTTTTACTACTAAACACAATGAATTTGAACTGCAACTGGCAAGAGCATGCTCTTACATTTGTTTAAAATTTAAATTTAAAACCCCACAAAATGCTAAAGCAACCTATCCATACCACCTCATTCACAAGTTCAAACTTGAATTAACAAATTTACACTAAAAGAGGATGCCTTAGAAGATAAACAATTGTACATTTTTTTAATAACTAATTTAATCGGACGTTTATCTTGTATTGGTATCCTTTTTTTCTACGAATAAATTACAGGCATGTTGGAGCAGTCTGCAAGAGTAAGCCAGCAATTCATTAGATGCTGAGCTTGTAGAGGTCAAATGAGGAATCTTATCTTCAAGTTACAAGCACATGGAACATTCTGCAAACATGCACCAGCAATTCCTTGGTTGGCAATTGTGTAGTCCAAAAAAGCCGAACATCTTTACTTTCTCATCAAGCTTCATCTTTATGAAAAAGAGTTGGTTCTTGAATCCTTGAGACTCTATAATCCAAGTATAATTTTTTTTAGACTTCAGTATTATCATAAAACAGAAATAAAAAGAAATTGCTAGTTAAAAAACCATCACAAAATTCATTAAGCGTGTACATAACGAACCAGCCGTTGGAAGGATCTGCTATGTGAAGTTCTCTTTGCAATCTCAGGGTCTGGTTTAGCACGATCCAAAGCCTACAAAACAAGTGTAAGTTTCATTACAACTTATACTACGCAAGTCAACAAATCTTTTAACAGTAAATGACCAACTATGCACTTATGTCAGACAAAAAGTAATTGATCAGAAAAACGGAGATTGTCGTTGGCCAATTCAACACGATAAATTCACTTCTATTATACCAATTCTTCAATGGATGAAATATAATTTCTGTGGCATCGTAGTTGGGTTCTTGGTTGCCCGTTAAATCAAATTAGGTGCATTCCTTTGCAACAACCAAAAGCCAACATTATTTAGAACAATATATTCAAAATGAAAGGAATTTTCGCCACTTACTATACCTTTAAAGTTTGGTAGATGTTTTTCTTAGTGCTGGATACTTAATAAACTGGATGTTATCTTTGGTTCTAGACAACAAGATTCCTTACTCACTTTTGAATCAAAAGGAACCCCTACATTGTTCCATTACGTCTTTTTGGCTCTCCTTGCTTTGTTCATGATCTCTCCTGATTGTGATAAGCTGTTTGCTCGCACTATTGAATGTGCTTTCCTAGGTTATTCCAGAGTTCATAAAGGGTACCTTTGTTATTCCCCTTCTATACATGGGTTTTACATGTCTGTGAAGGTCATGTTCTTTGAGGGTTCACCATACTTTGTCTCTTTAGCAGAACCAATGTTCATCTCCTATTACATTCCTGTCACAACTCACTGTCCTTACTACCCTACAATCTTCAGATAACTCTCTTGAACCAAAAAAATATTGTCCATCCACTGTTTTGGTCTGGTATTACTTATTATGAATGTCAATCAAGTGAACCACCAAATAGTTCCTACAATTGATATAGACGATATAGCTTTTTCTCCTGTTATCCCCCTGCTTTGGCCCATCCCAAATCATCTCTAAAGTTTCCTTTTGCTTTTCATAAAGGTAAACGGGATATTGTTAATCATCAATTCATTTATAATTTTTTATTTTTCATTTGCTGTTTCCTTGCCAATGTACCTTTGTACTTACTATATAATCTATTACATTCCTGTAACTATTCAAGAAGCACCATCCCATATAGAGTGGTGATTGACGATAATTAATGAGATTGCGTTGAAGGAAAACCACACATTGATTCTTGTTCCTACTCCTATGGGTAAGTCTATGATTTGTGGTTAATGATTTTTTATTGTGTAATTTAAGTGCCCCTGATGGATAGGCGAATCCATTCAAAACTCAGCCTGTGGTAAAAGGATATACTCAAACTTAAAATCAGTATTATGTTTTAGGGTTAGGGTGTCTATGGATGTCGTGAAACATTATCCCATGTACCAACTAGAGATCAAGATTATCATTCTACACAGTAACTTGGAGGATGTTGATATGGAGCAATCAATAGGGTTTGTTACTTAGGGAGAGTGAGGTTTTGTGTGTAAACTGCATAAATCCTTATATAGCTTGAAATAGTCACCTCGTGCTTGTGCGATACTGAAATAGATACTAATATGACCTACCTCCAAAGTTTGCTTCAACAAGTAAAATGACATGCAAGATTACCTGAATCAAGGACTCCACACGACGACGCATCCTGGTATGCATAAATCCTTCAGAGCACTGTTATAATTATGCATAATGGTAGTTAGATTGGAATCAAACATCTCTTAGGCAGGTTTATTGTAAAAATAAAGTCATCATGATTCATTGGACAGCCAAACATATAGAGTCCTATAATAGAGGTATACAGAGAAACTTCCAATTCCTTTCCACTATATAATCCCTCCCTTTAGCATTACACTTCCTTCCATCTGTTTTACGGACAACTTTTCGCATCGATATATATCCATATTAAAATACCCCCTTTCCAACACATTTCGCAGTTTTATCAATAAAAATGATACTTTAAATAATTCAAGTTATCCAGAAAATCTTTTACAGGTCTTTTTTTAATAGATCCTTTATATCAAAATGTTTTATTATAGATTAAAATAACGAACTTTTGGTTTCCAAATTTATCATACCCTGATTATTTTATACGTATATCTTCCCAATATATTCATAAAACTATCATATACATTCTACTTTTTTCTGAAATGTATATCATATAGAGACATTTTAGTAAATATTTAAGCATATTTAAGTGCAAAGATATCCGTAGTTTGCAAGATTATAATTTTTTATCAATTTGAGCTGTACCATGACTAAAATTATGATATTGTTCAATTCTTATTTTCTAGTATGGATTTGAAGAGTTATACTTGTATTAGTTGTGCTATAACTGATGGATAAGATGTTTGATGCTTTAAATTGATTTTTCATTAAATTCAGTATATTTTAGGATTTACTTATGAAGTTATTTACATAGGATTTAGTTACTATGCACTGACAGTGTAAAAGAATTATATACGGATATCCAATCATATTATTTTATGAAAATATTGGTAAAGATGTATTAGAAAATAACATTGTGCCATCATTGTGAGATATGATTCAACATATGTATATAACTTTTTTACCTTGTCAATGCTATAATAAAATAATAATATATGACACCAAATCAACCTATGTAAGAGCATCAGTGCAAAGAAAACCCTAACCTTAACATGATAACTAACATAGGCATGAAAAGTTGATAGACTCCATACTGTCCGATCCAGTTTCTGGCCTTCAACATGACGAGGGAAGATAACTGCAAAGTTGAATATATTACATTGCAGTGATACTAGCAAAAAGAAATAAAACAAACATTGTGACAACCTATCCAGACACTAACCAAATGATACAAATCCTGCATTAGCAGGTAATGAATCAGTAGATACTCCTTTCAGTTCCGGTGGAGGAGTATGAGACCACAAACAAGGAGGGGTGTTATTAAGTCCAGCTGCACGCCTGGCTTCAACAAATTCCTAAATTATAATAAAGGTTGGATGTTGAAACCATCAAACCGCCCAAACAAGGAGCAAAGTACCACTAAAGAATGGTATGCAAAATGCAACAAAAATGTTCCACTCCCTCCCTTCTCTTTTTCATCCCTTTGACCTTTATGAGAAACAAATTACAAAAGAAACCATACCTGCAAGAATGAAGTTGCAAGGACAATGTCTATCGAATCACCGAATCTCATAGGATACACCACAGTCACCCTATCAGCCTGTCAAAAACAAAATTATGTCATCATCTAACCCTAAGGGATGCTTCCCAATCAAATAACTTAAATGGACCAATTACCGTCCCAAATGTCAATCTTGTCAAGGCACTGAGGCAGTGTGACAAAACTTAAAATTTGAAACACAATAGAATCGAAACCAGCGAACAAGATTTTCCCAATTTTAAATCAAAGATTTCTTTCTTTTGTTACTTCCCACTTTTCTTAATTTCCCAACTAAAAACTAAAAGCATCTATTGTTGCATATTCGAAGGCTACAAATAGAACCGTCTCCAAAAATCCAAATATTTATACTACATGCTTAGTTGGTTAAGGAGGTTTCTTTGACATAACAGCCAATGTGGGGGGTATGATTAGGCACTTTATTCTATTTGATGTAAAGCATGTGCTCTTTTAAGGGTGTCCAAACGATATGTTGATGATTGGGCAGATTTGCTCCTTTGATATTTTCATCCATTCCTGCAAATTTGCCAAGTCACTTGCCAGGATTTGGGAAGCACAATAGGAGCAGCATGTAAGGAGATGGATAATTTTGCGATAACTTGGTTCTTATGGATTTGGGGGGGGGGGGGGGGGGGGGGGGGTGGGGGGGGGTGGAATACCAGAGGTGAGTTCTTTTTTAAAATTGAGTTAGACCTACCTGAATCCTAGATAGTAAAAGTGTCTATCCAAAATCTATTATTGGTCACTCGCAAATGTCCAATCCTACAAGCTTTACTCCAAGTGTCCAATGTTGGGCATGAGGTAGGTGCTTTGGGATTCAAGAGATATAGCTAAAGTTATCCTTAAATGCAACTTCAAGTCTTTCTGGAGAACAGCATAATGCAACATATAGGGAATATCTAGCCAAGATACAATTGACAAAGTATAAATAGATCATGAAAATTGGAAATGAATGAGATCCGCTTAATGATGGTGTTGGGTTCTTGAATTAGCAGAATTATCTCTTGGTTAATCAATTTTAGAAGTTTTGCTTTTCTGGATGGGGGTAATGGGATAGAAGAGGCTGAATTTATTAAAATTCTATAGTATAAGTAGTAAAGAAGTTTTTTAGTTGTTGGCTAAGTGCCTTATACTGTGCACTACTTTAGAAGTAGTTCATCGGTACACAGGTAAAGTAACAAATTACTTCTGGTTACTCCCTGATTCTCCACAACTTATCCGACCCTCTGATTACAACGGGCTTTATTTCTTTTTAGGCATTCTTCAATATCATTCGCTGCTAATCGATTGCCAATATTTAATCTCAACCCTTCATTATTTGTTAATAATCAATGGCTGAAACTCAATGATGTATCCATGGACTATTTTTCAAGTGGTCCATCTTAAACATTGCCTTGTTGGCTATTGTATAGAGCTGAGACTTGTTTTGAGTTGTATATGATGTTTTTGTTGATATCCTAACATAGGGGTTAGAATATATTATGATATAGGCATGGGAACAATTTTTGACAAAAAAGTGTTTTTCCTGTTCATATTGGTCCATTCAGAGGGTTTTTCTGTTAACTCTCTTAGCACCTCTCCCCAGTATCTCTCTTTTACAGTTTTTATTCTTTCTCTAGTACCTCTTCTCTATTCTATTAAAGCTCCCTTATATTGTATAAATAAAACCTGACAAGGAAAAATATTAAAGCTAAAAGGAAGTCAATCCTGTATCTAGTGTTATGAATTACTGAACTACGGCTTTGAGTAGAAAATAGAAAATTGAGAATAAAATATCCCAAGTAGCAATGGAAGTTTCAGTAACAGAAAGTTGCATCAATTATCATACCTTAGGTAAAACAAAAAAAGACTCCCTTGGCCGATGAACAAGAGCAACAAGTGGATCCATACCCGGAGCAACAGTTCTTGAAGCGAGGTGTTTTAAAATTACTCTTAGTGGTGCACCGAGGACGACCTCCCTTATTGATGCAACTTTTACCAAAAGTGCTTGTCTTTGGTCTGCACAAAATCAACATAGCCAACTGTCAAATAACAGCATCAACAACCAAATAATTTAACCTAGAAACTCCACTTTCTTTTTCACTGATTAATAACTTAAAGACAAGGCAGATTAGAACATAAACATAGAGATTAAATTTTACAAATTTTACAAAAGGATACTATTACTGTACCCAAAAATACTACATTTAATACCTAAATCCATGAAACATGTGAAAAATACCAAGTATTTGACAAACTTAAGAGTAATATTCTTTATCTGTGCAACACAAAAAAATTGGCGGGCTAGGGTTTAGAACATAAAAGGTCAGAAGACTTTATGAAATAAGTAATTAAAATATATCTATACTAATACTTTGAATATTGCTAAAAAGTCAACATGGTACAAGATTTCTCAATATCAATACAAGAGATATTTCTTTTGTACCAGAAATTTCTGTATTTTCATATGAGCTGTGTTTAGAAAATCTTATAATCAAAATGTTGTAGACTTTTTAGCACAAAAACTATTGAGTATAGTATCAAAATCTCTATGACCAAGTGGGCATGGTGTAGACTGTAGAGTTTTATCCTTTTTACCCCATGCTTCAAACCCAAGGACATGTTAAATCTAAAATGATTCATGTGTTTTCATCCCAAAGGTTCAATAACATCCCAAAGGTTCAATTCATGTGTTGATTAAGTTAATCTCTCAAGCAACTTCAAATCATTATTATCCCAATTTCAATTTGGTATCAAGGCTCATTCACATCTTGTGGGCCGGGTATGACGGTACCATATAGCTTGATCACAAAGCCAAAACTTGATTTCATCTACCCAGGTATGACAGTTGGTACCATATAGCTTGTCGTGGGGTGGACTGGAGCACTGACATAGTTGGTGAAAACAGAAGCCTCAACTTCAAGGGTTACAAGAGTTCTTGAAGGTTATGGGTCAGTTCAAAGGGTTACAAGTGGTCTTGGAGGCTATGAGTCACTCGATAATATTTTAAACACAGCCAACAAGGATCGTGAAAACATCCAAAGGGGCTAGAGCAAGCCCCTGTCAAGAGAAGCTAAGCATTTGTAGCGCAAGAAACAACGTCGTAAACAAAGGCCTAAGTGTTGCTAGACATGCACGTGGGAGAAAGATACATAGCCAACAAGAATGATCACCAAAGAAAAAAAAAAATTCCATAAGGACTACAAACCAATGTTCGAGTGACGAACCCGGATGAAAACATTTTGGGCATTTGAATGTCATTAGCAAAACACGTTGAGCCTTCTTCAAAAAAGTACGATAGGTCTTAAAAGTTTTGAAATATGCCAAAGAATAATGCTAACAACACACTCTTTAACAAACACACTCCAACACACTCTCTTTTATTGGTTGAAATTCACATGGGTCCCATAAAAAAATGTGGACCCATATAACTTTTATGGGACCCATATAAATTTTAACCAATAGAAGAGAGTGTGTTAGAGTGTGTTTGTTAAAGAGTGTGTTGCTAGCACTCCTCATATGCCAAAATATTTGGTTCAAGGGAACATCACAACAAAGCAGAGTTCAAAATCAAATATATGATTCTCAACCAAAATCTCATTAAGAGTTTTCTCCAAGTAGTCATACTCGTAGAAACCATGGCAAAGAAACCAGACTTAGATTGAAGTAGACCAAGCTAAATAGTTATTTCCATTTAGCTTTCCTTCAGTAATTCTTACTTAGGGTTCCACAAATAGAGAAAGAAATATCGTATGTAGGTTTCTGACTTCTCAAAGAATTTTGGGAGGTAGCTTCAGACACCATCTTCATAAACCAGGGCAATCACTGAAAGAACAAAGACCTTAACACTATGTTTGGATGTCGAAAGATGGGGAGAGAAATGGAAGAGAAAGAAATAGAGTAGAACTTGTATGTTGTTTGGATAAATCAAAATACAAACAAAAGAAATGTCAAAATTAATTTTCACTTTTTTGAATAAATACAAAATAATTTTTTTTTAAAAATGGATAAAAAGGGAAAATGACAAGTTTATCCCTGTATTTTTTTATATTACTTTGAATAAATATTATTATTGTTTTTCTGGCAGATTCTAATGTGCACAAGAGATGCAGATGGTATATTGTGCACAACTATTTTTCACTGTTCGATAAAAAATTCTACCAAATTTGACAGTGCACCCTCTCACCAAAACTGTGATGCTCACCAAAAAATTCAAGCACAAAACAATCTCAAAAACAATAATTTTATGCACAATTTGCTTCCTCTAGGTGGCGCAAAGGAGCAACTCTCAAGGATATCGTCTTTCGGTGAAATGAAGAACCCAAATCTCTTCATCGACGTATTGCCTCAGATGGAAGATGACAGGGAGGTTGAAAATTTAAGAGGTTGACGGGTGTGGTTTTGCAGTTACCGAAACAGTGTAGAGAGGGAGGTGGAGAGAAGGTGGGGGTGGGAGCCAAGTGCCAACAGAGATCGGTGAGTATGAGTGGAAGGGTGAGAAATCCTATGTGAAAGGTCTAACAGAAGATCCAGCACACATGCTCAATCCAACCATAAATTAAAAGTGGTGTGTGCAAGACCTACTTCACTATTGCACCTTAGACAAAGCCTGTTTTTCTTTATAATTTAACAAAAAACAAGTTCCAAAAATTATTAAGATTAGAGAAAATAAATTTGACATCGATAAAATAAGTAAATCAATAAAATAGTTGGAGACACTTTTTATATTCAACGAGAATTATTGTACTTTTTATGATTTTAGTAATTAATTAACTATAGAAAATTAATATACAAACAAGTTGATAACTATTTAAAAAAAAATTGATAATGAAGTGGGTAAAAAAACATCAAAGCAGAAATAAGTTTAATGTATGATGGACAGGATTGGAAAAACAAAAAGTGTAGTCTTCAACGCCAATATCTTGCCTGTAACTTTTTTAGATGGGTCCAAACTATAGAAATCGTCTATTTCTTTGTTGTGTCTCTTCTAAATCTACCCAATCGAATATAGTGTAAAGTAAAAGGAAAGAGAGATGGAGACAACTGACAGCTGGAATGAAATCAGGACAAGCCATCATGTAGTATGATGCTGGTTTCGTGGTGAACAGATACAAGGCAGGGGACAGCTCCCTTTAATGGTGGTTCAGATATAAGTTTTATTGGACCAGATGCAGAACCATGGGACTAAGAGGTAAACTAAGTGGGCAACAGTCTATTTATTTATTGAGAAACGTTAAGAGAACTTTAGAGATTTAAATTTTTCATTTGCTTGAGAGAATAGCACTCAACAAGTTTAAATATATCCCTCGAAATAAATAAACCTATTTATAAAATGAGTAATAAGGATGCTACCTTTTATGTAAATGAAACTGTAGATACTCGAATCTAGTTATTAATCTCTACTGCTATTGCCATCGAGAATCTTTGTCCTCCATTGGGTAACGCAACAAACAAAATTAATATGAACCAAAAAACAAAAAGCACGTATATAGACAACCAAAAGCTCATGTAGATAACCCGTGCTAATATGCCATTAATTATATTATCCTACAGATTCAGGCTCATGGCCACATTGAAATAAGATCTAATATCTATACCAAATGTAAATTCGTGAAACCAAAACAGGTTGAAAGAATTTGTTGTAGTAATGAAAATGCAATCCTAATCAATAGTTCAATGCATAGAAAATACAGAAGCTGATAAATTGAGGTTAAGATGAAAAAAATCTCAGAGAGGGAAATGGAAAGTTACGGTCACATTCAATATAATAGAACCCCGATGTACCTTGATTTGCAGGAACCTTTGAGAGATTTATCTTCAATGTGAGGTTGAAGCCATCCCTCGGAGGATCAAGAATTTGCACAACATTGCCATATGCAGTTTTTATTGCTTCAATGGCTCCAAAAGGAAGTCCACTTTCAAAAATAGTTTCTGAAGATGGAGTAGGCAACGATACCGATAGCAAGAAAATATGAGGATTCTTCATTGACACCTACAATTATTTTTTGCTTGATTAAATACGCAACCGAAAAGTGCCAAACTCAAAATACATACTTTACTCAAATTCTGCTATAGCATCTCTCTATTTGACAACATTTAAGGAATGTTTGGATTGGTCTGTTTGAATTTATTGATCGGTATAACCACTTGTGTGACTGTTTGGAAGATTTTATAGAAACAAATTATGGTAAGTCCATAAGCTGTTTTCAGCTTATTTCTATAAGCTCTCTAGAATAGCTTATATGAAAACACTTAAAACTTTATTTTATCTTTTGTTACAGAAATAGCTTATGCATAAAGCCCATAACAAATAACAATAGCATTTTATTCAATTTTTGCTACACGTATAGTGTCTTTGTAGCCGCTATTCAACAACATTGACTTTTTTTTTGGCTACCACGAAGTTTCCACCGTCCTTAGCAATGATTAATCTCCGTCATGGAACGTGTGGGGGCACACAAGGTGAGTTCTCCCCTCCCAGCCGGATTCTTTCCATAGGCAGGAGGCAGGAATGGAACCCCTGACCACCTGCTTAAGGGGTCCAAGACCCGGACCAATTCATTGTTGGTACATTAACTTTACTTATAGCTAACAATAACTATAACTATATATATAGTGTAAAATTAAGCAGTATTACTAGGGAATTAATAATGATAATAATTGTGTTAATGAAAACATAAGATTGTTACCTGAATATGATATCGAACATCGTCAAACTCAACCCAGTGGTGATCGAGTTCAACACCTTTTTCAATACTGAAAGAGAGAAATGAAGATAATTAATTAAAGTATGCAGTAGAGTAATAGTAGTGAAGTGAGTGGTGGAATTAGGAAGAGAAAAGAATCAATCAAAACGCAGGCGTTTTGGAAAGAAAGAAAGAGCGAGAATGAATGAGTATTACTAACTTTTGAAGGCGATTCAAGAGAGTTTGAAGCAAGAATCTTGAATGGGACTGCAGGAGTATCATCGATGATCGTTCTTCTCCTCGCCAAACCTCTCTCTCTCTCTCTCTCTCTCTCTCGTGCTTCGCTAGATGATGTATTATTACGGTCAGATCCAGACCGTGATTCTTTTCTTTGAGTCAGAGATTTTGATGGTTTGTTTCTTTACAATCAAAACAAAACAAAATGAAAATGACACAACACTGTTTTTTTTACAAGATCACCCTTTTTTTTTATAAATAAAAATAATCATTTTATTTTATTAAGAATTAAAAAAAGAAAAAAGAAAGAATACAAAAATACCTATAATCCCCTCCCCACAAATATATCTTTTATATTATAAGCTTGTATACACAAGCAATTTCTAAACCCTAATTTGCTTTTCCTGTTTCCCTCCATTTTGTCTTGCAATTTTTAATAAAAAATAATACAATTTTGTCTTGACTAAGATTTGAACCCGCAACCCTTCAATGCAATATTCTCAACCACTATGCCAAGTATACAAATTGTGTGATTAAAATTATGTGCAATAATTGATAAACACTATCAATAATTTCCTTTATATTTATTAACATTCCTTTTTTTTTTACGTGTTTGCAAAGTATTTAGGATTCAAATATTGTTTAGTGATTAAATGTATTCTATATATATTGGTTGTCCTTTTGTAGATCTAAATATTGTTTTTTTTTTACGTGTTTGCAAAGTATTTAGGATTCAAATATTTTTTTTTGAAGCAATTTAGGATTCAAATATTGTTTAGTGATTAAATGTATTCTATATATATATTGGTTGTCCTTTTGTATTCTATATATTTATTGAGTATTTTTTTACGGTATATATCCCTAATATGGTTACATAAATTGTGTTAAAAAAAATGTAAAGATGTTAAATATCAAGCAATTAATTAATACATTTAATGTCGTTTAATTTTAGAAGTTAATTAATACGCCTATAATTAATACTAATAAGTACCGTCCTAATGAAGTAATTTTCATGAATCTTCTTTTGGTTGATGATCAGGTAATTCGTTTATGTATATTTGTTTTTTTTTTTTTATTTAGCTTATTTTCATATATGTACATATATTAAAAATAACATATTTGTTCTTTCTAATTTTTGTTGTCAAGGGTGACAAAATACAATTTGTCGTGCGGAAGGCCCTGGTGTCACACATTAGAGAAATGGTTGAGGAAGGATGCACTTATGTTGTGGAAAAGGTCATGCTTGGTTTTAACGAAGGTGATTTTCGGATCACAGCACATAAGTATAAGTTAAATGCGACTTCGAATACAAAGTTTACCAAAATCAACGATCCAACTATTCCAATTAATAAGTTTGATTTCAAGTCGTTCAAACTTATTTTGGATTCAACAGAAGAAGACAAGTTAGTTGGTAATTAAAATTTTTGTTTTTCCCATTTCTTTTTTCACATTTGTTAATTTAAATATTTTACGACCAAAGTATTACAATTTTTGTTTTTCCCATTTCTTACTTTGGAAGATTTGGAGTAAGTAGTAAACATGTCATTTTTTGAATGTTTATATATATAAATATATACATATGATCCCTAATTCCTTTATAATATATAACATTCCTTATCATCAATTTTTTAATCTTTAATTATCAGCAATTTTTTTTAATAAGTAAACAAAACGATGGGGTTCCAAAATTATTTAAAAAATATATAAAATATACAATAAGCACATAAACAAATATAGAATAATTAGTCCATGAAATTCCCTATACTACTCTTACTGAAAATGCTCTTAGAATTTTTGTATTTATTTTTTATTGTTACATATTACACTTAATTAGACTCATGCACCGCATGGGTCAAAGTTCTAGTTATTATAAAATATACCTTCCCACACTATCTAATTATACAAAACCTACATGAAAGAGTATTATAATATGAAAAATGGAAAAACCTTAAGAAAATCACTCAACGGTGAAAAAATCAACGAGTAATTGACAATTTTATTACAACGGAAAAAATAAAAAATAAAAATTATATGTACATTCACCAATTTAGAATTATATTTTTGAGATTTGATAAAAAAAATATTTTGTGTTTCTTTATTGTAAAATATATACTTAGACCATCCAATATGTCTAAATAAGTTTGATCATTCAAAATACTTTAAGCTTTGACTTCTATATGTTAACTCAATTTGATTGTTCATGTCATGATGAGCTCTACCTTCTTCATGAAAAGCTCGGTTTGATCATTCATGCCACATTGAGTTTCACTTAGGAATGACAAAAATATACATACCCGCAAATATTCGCGGACAAAATTCGCCACGGATACGAGGCGGATAACTTAATGGATATCCACGGATGAAATAAATTGATATTTTAATTACCCGACACTTCATGGATATGGATACAGATTTAATGGTATCCATGCCCGCGGATATCCATACCCGCTAATAAATAAGAAAATTATTTAAATATCCTTAGTTATCATTAAAACTACACAAATTGAACTCAGTTAAATGGCAATTTTTTACACATGGTAATCACACATCCAATCTGCCAAATTCCTAGCTGGAAAAATTTGAAATTTTTTGCTTATTTTGGCCATGATTTTGAATTATCTTTCCCTCTCATTCATGTGTTCGCTTATTGGGCCAAAAGCAAGAGTCCAGTCCAACCAAGCCCGGTCCGGATTGTGCAAAATAATAAAAAAAAAACGCATGCGGGCAAAGCGAACACAGGCGAAGAGCAGAGAGGTGTCGTTTTCATCATACATGTGTTCTCAGAATTCATCTTCTCCTTTCGGCTATGAAATTTGAAACAATTTTCAAATCCAAAAAGCTTCAATCCCTTATCCATGCAACATCTACTTCTCACACTGTCAAAGCGAGAGAAATTCCATTTTAATCCCTTCTCTCTCTTCAAATCCTCCTCTAATTTGGGAAAATTTTCTCATGTCTTTACACGATGAAAAACCCAATGTTGAATAATACCCATTTTATTGATTCATTATCTGTTGATTTTGCAGGTTTGGTCAAGGCGCGTGCAGTTTGGATTTCCCTCCAAAGGGATAAGATCAGATGAATAGGTAAAAGGTAACTTTGAATTTCAATTTCAGATTCTCCCGCCTTGAAATTCAATCGATTTATTCATTTTATAATTGAAATAGGGTTAGAGGGTTTGTCTATTTAAGCAGTTATGTAGTTTATTGTCTCCGCTGCACCAAACAAATTCATACCCTTCACACCTCATCTGTTTTAATTCCTTTTTTCAAACACGATTTTATTTGCGAAATTAAATAAAAAAATAAAAAAAAAAACTGTTTTTATTTGAAAATGGCTTTCATGATTGGTAATGGTGAGCATTTTTCTGAAATTGAAAAAATTGATTCTGAGAGAACAAGTTGGAATTTAAAGGCAAAAATTTTAAGGCTATGGGAAGTTTCTGATTTCTCTCGACCTAACAGTCCTTTTTCTTTAGAAATGGTTTTGATGGATTCTGAGGGTGGAAGAATCCATGCAACTGTTAAGAAAACACTTATCTATAAATTTAAGGATGATTTAAGTGAAGGAAAAGTTTATAGTTTTGAAAATTTGGGGGTTTCGACTAATGGTGGAGCATACCGTACTACTCAACATCGCTACAAGATGAATTTCCAGTTTGGATCTGTGGTTCAGAGGATTACGAACCATGATGTTAAGGGATCTCCGTTTCATTTAGTTCTTATTTCTGATGTTGTGAGTGGAAGTTATGATACTGACTACTTAATGGGTATGTGTTTTGCATTTGAGTATTTTCTATGTTATTTATTCCAAAAGTTTGTATGTATATATGATAAAAATATTTTGATGATTTTTCAGATGTTATAGGGGTGTTGACTGGTGTTGGAACAGAACGTGAGGTAACAAGCCATAATGGATCTACCACTAAGCTTAATGTGATTGCTCTAGAGGCACAAGGGTATGGATATTTTTATTTGTTGCTCTATACTAAGTCTGGGTTTTTTTACTTGCATTATAAACTGAATCAAAGTAAAATAATATGTTTAACTGAGTTTGTTATATTAATATCCATGTCACATGCATAAGATTCAATGCACTCTATTTGGTCTGTATGTTGATGAACTAAATGCTTTTATTGCTTCTGGAGATTACAACAATGCAGTAGTTATTGTGCAACTAGCAAGGCCAAGACTTATCAAGGTTAGCTGAGTATAACATATATATTTATATTTAGTTTTACAATATATGTGAAGGCTAATAGTTGTCTAAATCTATATATGTTTTGCATATTGAAACTGAAGTAATTGATATGAAATTTGTAGACAAGATTCACATACAAAACTATATGAATTGCACACGGTTGTTTTTTAACCCAAGTTGTCCGGAAAGCATAGTCTTGAGGGAAAGGTGTGTCTTGAATGCTTTTTTAATTGTTTATTTATTAATACTTGAATAATATCAACCTTTGTAGATACTTTACTTACTATATTTTCAACATGTTTTTTGTATAAAGTCTGCCTGACACACTTGAGAGTCCTTCTCCAATGACTCTTACTCAAATAAGTGTTGAACCACCAGTTAGACCAATTGATGAGTTTATATTCAATACCCCTAGAATGACTTTGCAAGGACTTAAAGATGCAACAACAGTAAGATAACCAACTAACTCAAATACTATATATCCCAAGTTCATATTTCATATATAGAGTTTGACTGATTGACATTTTTTTATTGAATAGGAAACACTTGGTGTTGTATGTGCAACTGTCAAAAGGATTTTGAATCCAGATTGCTTCTGGTACACTGCGTGTGTCTGTAACAAATTTGTGATTCCAGACTTTAACATGTTCTTTTGCGACAAATGCAATAAGCATGTCTTGAAAGTTTTCCCAAGGTATATAATATGAACAAATATATTTAATACAGTTTTGGTTTAATAAAAAATATTGCTTCTACTGATCCACTTTGTTTTTTATGTTTTTATGTCTTATTCAATGTATAAGATATTGTATGAAGGTTAGAGTTATGGATCACACAGATTCTGCCTCATTAGTGATATTTGACAGAGAGGCAAGTTCTTTGTTCAACATGAGTTGTGCTGATATGTTAGAGACTAATCAAAGGGTAATATTTATATTTGGTAATATTGTTTTAGGCATGAGTGAGTTGATATAACTAACCAGTTTTATTGTTGTTAATTTAGAATGTTGGGCCAAAAGTGGTGCCCCCTGAAATTGTGGGCTTGGTTGAAAAAACATGGTTGTTTAAAGTAGAGACTAAACCAGCTAGGAATCCTAGATTTGAGCAAACCTTTAAGGTCAGAAAAATATGCACCGACAGTTCCATAATCCAAATATTCAGGGACAGGTGGGATAGGGAGGAAGATTCAATTTCCAAACTGAACAATGTATGAAATTCAAACTTTATATCTCTAATATTCTGGACATTGTTTAAACTTAATAATTGTATTGATTATTTTTTTTTATTATAACAGGAGGTTGGTTCTCTAAGTACTCTGTTGGGTAAAGGAAAAGAGGCAAAATTACACTACAGGTCCTTTATCTTATTTTTTTGTAACACTTTGGTCTTTTATCTTTTTTTTGTAACACTTTGGTCCTTTATCTTTTATTTGTAACACTTTAGTCCTTTATTTTTTTTATTTGTAACATTTTAGTCCCTTTTTTTGTAACAGTTTGGTCATTTATCTTGTTTTATTTGTAACACTTTGGTGCTTTATTTTTTATAAATAAATAAGATACGGATCAAAGTGTTACGAAAAAAAAGATAAAGGACCAAATTGTTACAAAAAAAAGATAAAGGACCAAAGTGTTACAAAAAAATAAGATAAAGGACTTGTAGTGTAATTTTGCCAGGAAAAGATATTTTAATCTGCGGTTCTACCAATGTCTTATCCGAGGTAGGTCATAAACTACAATGCCTTTGTATTGTCCATTTAGTGTTTATAAAATATTTAGTTCCTGACCTGAAATTGGCTAAAATAGATGTTTTTTTTATCTCCTTAGGATTTACTCTCCTTGACTGGAAGTAGTAGCAAATCATGTGGAAAAGTTGTTGATTGTGATTCCACTCCTGGAGATTTTACTCAAGATTTGATGAACAAGTTTACTGATACTGTTGTGAACCTTGCATCTGATTCTGATGGTAGTTTTGAAAAGAAGCTGATTCCTGCCAAGGTAATATTATGCATATAATTAGTTAAGCCTTATATAGACTAAGATGCTAAGAATATTTACATGTTATAGAGATATATAAAGTCTGAAATATTGAATAATGGTGTTTAGGATTAACATTCACTGCCTGCAATTTGTGGCAAAGGAGAAGAACTTGCAACTCCTGTGGTAATAGTTGATGATGATTCTGTTCAAGAGGTTCATTCTACCATAACTGAAAATGACTATGCAGCATCTGATGCAAAGGGGACTAAGTTCAATAAGGTAGTTTTCACTTATTGTCCTTATTAAAATAAATTATGTTATATTAGGACAATTGAAATCTGATATTCATCATTTGTAATGTTTAGGATATGACTGAAGCAAATGCTAGAGGCATTGAGGGTACTCATATGGGAGGTATGCATAAGGGAGCTAAGTCTGGTGTTGTCAATGTTGCTGATGATTGTGCTGAATCTAAGAAAGAGTTTGTTACTCCCAATCAAATTTCATCCATTGAAGCTAAAGAATCTAAGAGCAAAAAGGCAGTGAAGAGAGTGTGTCCTGGAAAGGTTGATGACTATGAAGATGACAATGCACCTATCAAACTTTTGAAGAGGGCTATCAAGATTGAAAAGATTACTTAAGATGGAATTTAGCTTGAAGAGGGCTGTTGTTTTGTGGTGAATTTATTTGTCTTTGACTTGGCCATGGTGTTATCCTGACTAATTAAAAACTAAGTAATATCATACCCTATGGGATGTGGGTTTTAATATAAGTTATGTTAATTTGTACTCTTCAAGCCCAGTGGCAGTGGGCTTATAAGTAGGTTTATGTTTAGTTTATGATTAGTTGTATGTTTAGGATTAAGCTTATATCAGCTACTCTATTATATCATACCTCAAGTACAATTGGGGTTTAAGTATCTTAATTTTAAAACTTAAAGTCCAGTGGCAGTGGACCTTTTATAACAATTTTAGTTAATCATATGTGTGTTATTATTTTCATCAGTATTTTGTATCTTTTGCTATATGACATATCAAAAACAACTTTTTAATAAAAAGGGGGATAAATTGAAAATTAAAATTGAACTCAATCAATATTATAAGAAAATACTACTTTTTATGAAAATAATATCAATATAAACTTGGTTCTAAAAAAATTATTCTTAACATGGTCATATTTCTTTGTAAAACTATTGAGAAAAAAAAAAGTTTGCAAAATCAATACTTTAATAAAATACTTCTTTTTATAATAATAATTTATACATCTTTTAGGATAATAATATCAATATATTTTTAAATTATATACCAATCATCTAATAATTGTGTAAAAAAATATATAAAATAGCAAGTCTTTCATGATCCTCTATATAAAAAAAATCGATAAACAAGTATATTGCCCATTCTAAATAATATAAGTTTGAATCAAACTTAATAATCTAAATATCCAAGAACTAACCTAAACATGTCACGAGCGTTTATGTATTATTTTGCTATACCCTTTTTCATCATGCATGTTCCATGGGGATTAAATAATTTGTTCCGTAGGGTTTTTTCAAAGTGTTTCGGTAATCAATATTAATTTTTTTACTCTTAACTATACCTTAATACCTTCTTAAAATTGATTTTCTGGTAACCAAAAAAAGCATACATACCATACCACTTTTTTACAAAGTCCTCCGGTAACCAAAAGTTTAAGGTATAGTCAAAACACTAAACCCTAAACCCTAAACCATTTAAACCAAAAACTATACCTTAATACTTTTTTAAAAAGTGTTCTGGTAACCAAAAAAAACATACATACCATACCACTTTTTTCCAAAGTGTTCCGGTAACCAAAAGTTGTGAAGCAGTGTTTTAGTTTATATCTAAGGGCAAATTCGTCAATTCAAAATTATAGTTGGGGTAGAAAAATAAAGTTTCAATTTTATAAAGGTTTATAATAGAACAATTAATATGTTATAAAGCCCAAATAAAGCTCAGCCACTTGATTCTATCACGTACAAAATCACATCCTCAGTTAGGATATTACCCTCCACACAATTACACCCAAATTAATTTTCACTGCTTTTCAATTTCATCCACACAGTGAAAAAATCATTTATCCGTTCCACCAACAGTAATTGAAATCGTCCTCCAACCAATCTCTCTCGCAAGATCCATCGAGCTTCTCCTTAGATCGATTGGTTTGAACTCAGCAAATTGAAGCCTTTCTCCCTCACGTCGACATCTTCCTGTCAGGAGAGTTCCATCCACACCACCAGATCGATCTACCATGGTTTCAAGCTCGAAATTGTGAGTATCAGTTTAGGGATTTGTTATTTTTTTAAAACCTTTTACAACATAGATCTAATCACTATAACTAGCTTGATTTTTCGCATAAAAAATTGTTTCATATGTGTTGGGGTTTTTGTGTTTTAATCGTTATTTTCATGATTGGGGTTTTCATCGTTTTCATCTTTTTTTCATAGTGTACAATTGTCCTATATATAAGTATTATGGACCACAATCATAAAAGTTCGAAAAGGACAATTTATCATGTTTGGTTCTTTTAAAAATCAAACATCTAATTCGGGGACCACAAACACTTTGTTATGTTTGGAATAATGTTTTTCAAAGACTTTACTATGAAATTTATTCAAAGACACTGACATGAAAACAAGCATCAGACATATTGACTTTTTTAGAAGTTTCTTTGGCTTTATTTAATTTGAATATCTTAACTCTTAAAACAGTATATTTGTTTGTGAGACTATTGTTTAACAATTTCTTTCTCATGCTATATAAGTGATGTTGCTGGACCATCCAACACAGCAAAAGATTGGTTCACAACTACTATAGACCCTAATAAGGTATTAAAACTTTTTAGGTTAACTTATTTTATCTTTGATAGTTATTATGTTATTAACCTTTTTGATTGATTATAATCCTATGTTGATTACATGACAGGAAAAAATATGGATGTGTCCAAAGTTTCTTAAAAATTGGGGTCATAAGCTGAATTTGAACAAATATGGATATATTAAAAACACAAAAAATGATTCAACCTTATTAAATTTAAAAAGGAAAATGGAACCTATTTTATAAGTTGTGGTATGTCGGTGGCCATTAACAATGGGTTTAAGGTACCTACTGAAGTAGACCTTCAGTATGAACATGACAAGAACAACTTCACACTGTATAGCCTAATACCCATTATGGGAAATCCTTCTTCTAATGTCATACCAATCGACATCTCTTCGGATTCTGAGAGTGGTGAATCATGTGAAAGCGCTGATAACGCACTTGAAGAAATTGTTGTCTTTGCTAGATCACACCAACGTGTGGAAGAGGAAGGAGAAGCTGCTGAGGAAGATTATCGTTGGACAAAAGAGATTAGCGATGCATTTGCAAAAGGCAAGAGTGTTTTGGTAAGTTACTATTTGGATTTTTGTAATACTATGCAAATTAGGTCTTGCACTATTATTATATGTATTAGTGTCATCCTTATATTGTTAATCATAAAATAAGTTGTATATATCATGTGTACAAATTGTGTATTATTGTCACTATCATCATTAATTTGTATATTATGTGTATTAGTGTCGTCCTTACTATTTTGTTGCTTTCCATTTAAATTTTGTAACCAATTGCTTTCAACACTAAATCATATCCACATTAATAATTATGAATGTATTGTTCTTTCAGCATTTTCCAAGCAAAGTGTGCAAGACACGTCCATTTTCAAAAGATCATCAGCTCAAAATTGTTAACGGTCACACTAATTACACGGTCACTTGCACCGTCACAAAGGCAAGTACTGAATATCCACAATTTAAGATTGGAGGAGCATGGTATGATTTTATCAAGAAGATGAAAGTGAAGGAAAAAGACACTTTGTCATTTGTACTTGACCATCCTCATACAGTTCTTACTGTGTGGAAGGAGTGAAATTTGAAGCTTACTAGCAAGCAAGTAATCATGTTGTTTTATATGTATTCATGTTGAACATATACTTTTTTTTTTATATTTGAGATCCTGCAATATGGATCTGTACTATTTTAATCAGATTATTCTGATTGTGCACATTGTGCTTCGTCTGTAATATTAAGACTTATTCAGTGACTTATTTGTGTTTTATGCATATTATCTTCATGTTGCCCTTAGTATATGTTCAGTTATTATGTATTAAATTTGTTTATATTTGAGTTGTGGTTATAAACCACATATTTCTAAGTTCAGACATGCACCATGCTTATGGGGTTTATAAAAATCAGCAGGTAATGTCCCTTTCATATCAAACTAACCCTTTATATAACAATAATAAAAATATTGTTAAACTATTCAGCACAAAACAAATTTTGTCTTAATCTGCAATTATATTGATGTTTTATATTAAAGACTGAAGCAATAATTACAGTATAATATCCGGTTGATAAAACTAATTTTTTTCTATTTTATATAGGGAAGGAAAATAAATTCACCCAGAGTAAACATCAAGGGTGGACAACAAAATGAACATTAAAAAGGTAATTCCCAAATTCATCTTCTTTGTACTTTATATAGTTTTTCATTTTAAACTATTTGGGCTGCTAGCCCAACAATAATCTCACAATAAAAGTGAGTTGGCCACATAAAACCATTATTGGACCTACAATGTAACAATCATATCTTTTTAATATGTTGAGACAAATACAATTATATTGTGGCCCACATATTCATACATATATAAGGTACAATTAGGGTTAAGATGTTAACTTTTACCCAACCTCTTTCCTCTTCACAGCAGCAGCCCCTCAATCTCTCTCAAAGATGAGCTTGTCTCCTTGGATTCTATTTCCAGAAATTTTGGAACCAAACAATGGGTAAGTGTCATGTTATGTTATATATGTTAGTTTATTTTTTGCCCAATAATTTATACAATAGAAAAACAAATAAAAAAAATCAACACATACATGTGGTACTCTAATAACAAACAAAACCATACCCTACATGTTTCACAGTTTTGTTTCACAGTGTCCCCACAACACAAATATCTGATTTTGTTGTTTTTTTTTCTAAATCTTATTAGATTATAGTGAAAGTGCATGGTATGGTTTTGTGAATTTATTTGTATTGTAGTAAATATTATTATACTATACTAGATCTTATTATATAAACATTTTTCATCCTAAAGTGGCTTTATTTATTTATTTATATTAGCCAATCTGATGTTGATGTTGCTCTTGACAATTTAATAAGACCAAATTGAATACATCCATTAGGATATGTGACTTTATAAGTAAATGGAACCTATTTTATAAGTGGTGGTACTCTACTAATAAACAAAACCATACCCTACATGTTGAAAAATTCATAAACATCAGCTAGACAGTGTCCCCACTACACATATTTCTGATTTACTTTTGTCTTCTAAATCTTATTAGATTATGCTACAAGTGCATGGTATTGTTTTGTTTCTTAGTAGAGTACCACCACTTATATTGTAGTAAATCTTATTATATTATAGTAGATGTTATTATATGAAACTTTTTCATCCTATAAGTCACTTTATTTATTTATATTAGCCAATATGATGTGGATGTTGCTGTTGACAATATAGAAGACCAAAGTGACTGTAATGAAGGGTTACAAAGCTGGAAGATAGTAGTTTCGAGAGCTATTTTCAGTTGCAACAAAGTATTGGTAATTACTATATCTTTCATTAAGGTTTTGTTTTTAAGGATGAATGGTCACAATAATTATAAGTCTCAGTTTTGAATAAAACAGTATAGTGCAATACCATATTATAAGTCTTCGATGTAAGTACTTATTTATAAGTCTAACACTTCTATTAGCTAGAAAGTTCTCTTCTGGTCTGCCTTTATGAATATATGGTCTTCAGTTGCATATTATAGGCAATAAGCATGCTATATTATATTGGCCTCCGATGATGGTTTAGACAAGCAATAGTTGGGAAGTGTTTTTTTTTTAAAAAAATCTTTTATAAGCAATAGTTGGGAAGTTGTTAGTTGTTACTGGTATGAGTCTTTAAAGGTCTTCTGCATAGAACTCTTTCTTTCTCAAGTAGGATATTTGTTAACTTCTATAAGCCAAAGTGTCCATATTAATGGCCCTTTAACTTCAAACCACTAATCACTTCTTAATCCTAAATACCCTGTATTGGTTCAATATATGGTTATCTAATTTATCTGTCAAACCTGAGGTTAGAAACTATAATCTTGCCTTAAATCACTTCACTCTTTGGAGTTTGGATCAACAGGGTAGCTACATTAATTCATTAATAATGAATATGGGCACTGTTAGCACTCTAATGAATAATGTATAATGTAGTTAGAGTATTCATTAACTACGTTGTTGACTATATGCTGCCAACGTCCTCATCTTAAACTTGATTGACCATTGTGTTGTCCTTCAGACTGTTGGAGTAAGCCCTAAAAGCCAATCTATTTTGATAGAATCATCTTTTGTATGATGACTTTGATTTATATATTTAATATATATAATAAGGCATTTCTTTATTATGTTTATTTGAAACTAATAAAGTCCCTAGAATAGCTAGTCTAATTAATGGAACTTTAAGTGTGACTTAATAGTGAGACTCCATTAAACATAAGGACACTATTCTTAAAGTATCCATAGTCAAGTTTTACTGTGATGTGGGATAACGATAAAACATAGAGACTATTATGTGAGTAGACTGATGACCTCATCTCACGAGTCATGGATATGAGATATCAAGTCTTCACATAGATATAAATGTTAGGAGTAATATTTATATTGGATTGACCCGCCATGAGAATACTACATAGTATGTTATGAAAAGTGTCATAAGTTATTCTCATAGTGATAATGGTGTATTCCACCCTTCGACCTGAAATCACTATGTACCCTAGATGTAGGATTGTATTACCTTGTTGCCATTCAAACGTTATCCGTAACAGGATGACTATAAAGTTGGTTGATGGGTATTCCACGAATCATGCTGAGGGACATGAGTGACCTAGATGGAATTTGCCCCTCCTACATAACAGGAGATATGTCTATGGGCCCAATATTGAACTTAGCAAGGGTGACATACTATGCCTTGTGTTCAATATAGACATAAGGGCAAAGAGGTAATTATACACACGATCGTTATCACATAAAGCTTTCGTCAGATCACATGACATTCTCGTCACTTGGGTAGCAGTGATGTGTTGCTAGATACCACTCACTGTTTATAATATTAAATATGTGATTTAATATTATTGCCAACGTTACGAGAACCTATAGGGTCACACACAAAGAACAGATAGATGGGAGAAATAAATAGGTAAAACTTATTTATAAAATAATAAGTAGGACTTATTAGTAATTAAATAATTAAGTATGACTTATTATTTAATTTATGAAAATAGAGAAATGCGGTCCACCGTAAGGTACGGTGCAGTGCTTGGTTTGATGACCACACAAGTGGTTCTATAAATAGAACCCTTGTGATGAAGTTTTGTAAGCTTTTAACCTAATTTACAAAGTGAAACCTAGCCGCCGCTCTCTAAACCCTATTCTCTCTGAATCTCTGGTGGAATTGGCTAGCACCGGTTATCGGAGAAGTTCTGTTCGTGTGGACTGAGTAGATGCATCGCTACTTTGCTTTGCTCGTGATCAGAAACAGTTTCTACCTCAAAGATTCTGCACTTCAAGAGGTAAACACATAAACTTGTGGTTTTGTGTTCTTCGATTTGTGATTAATGGTTTAATCAAGATCCGTTCATCGGGATTGTTCCGCTAAGAGGATTAATTATTTTGAAAAACACCTCTTAAATCCCTTCACAGACTACTATGTATAATTATACTGTACATATATCTCTGGTTCTGATTCCACATTTTTGTAAAGTGATTTTAATGGAGATTTTTAAAATCTAATTTGCCTTATAGGAAATTGACCCATTTAAATTATAATGTGATATTTTAGTTGGCATTCCATGATAAATAAATAAAGACATTGCAAAGTATCCCTTTCTCTAAGTACCTACTAATTACTTTGAAACCCATAGGTACAACTAACTAAATTATTTATCTATATTTATAGCATATCCCAAGACATATTGTGAAGAACTGTTTGCATGAAGGTCAACGACAAATTACTTTGGTCAATGATGACCAAGATCTGCTTTATCCTTGCCAAATTATGTCCTATAATCGTAATTATATGAGGCGGGCGTATATCAAACAGGGATTTTACGATTTTGTAGAGGAGGCAAAACTCAATATAGGAGACACACTTTGTTTCACGGTGTCAGTTCCTCCTGACTTCATCGATGTAGCTGTCATCAAGCACGAACTTGACCACTGATAATGTATTGTTGTGTTAATCATGTAATGTCTCAAAATATGTAATGTCCTATGTATTATTTGCACATTTGTTTAGCAAGTTGCTTGTGTGTAATCATGTGACCATCAATACTTTTATCTTAATTAATCCATTAACTAATTCAGATATTATATTTAAAATTAATATTAGTTTTGTAATTTTTATGTTCAACATCATATAATTTATGTTGCACTACCATACAATATCTATATATATAAAAAGAGTGTTACATATGGATGGATGACTTGCATAAATATTGACTTGAGGCTATGATACTACATACTTCAAGAAATTGTTAGGTACCTATTACCAACTTTATATTATGGTCAAACCTTTTTGCAAAAGTACCTTTACAAATATTTATACTACTTAACTTTATTAGATTGAAAATGACAACTCAAGTTGGTGTTGTAAAATATGTATCTTTGATATGGACAATACCATTAAGACATGTGCTCATGTTTTGCTCTTAGTGTAATACATTAATGAAATTTGTTTGTTATACTCATAAGTCACTTTCAAACAACACATATACAAACATATTTTATGACACAACCATGTTGACTACCATTTGTTGGGATTTCCTTTCATAAAGTTGTATTTTTCATATACCTATCATGCGCCCAAGCACACAATTAAACCTAATGTACCACTTTGTCTCTCAACACAAAAAACCCAAACAACATTGCTTTTCCCATTGACTTACCAAACTAATCACATGATGCGAAGCTAACAAAGTTATGTAACAAGCTACTAAACTAAGAGCAATGGAAATCTCTCAAGCAAAACTAGCTAGATTTAGTAGAAAGCAAAAACAAAAAAAGCAATCCATTAATATCAATGACACAAATCCAGGTATATGCATAAATTTTATTTATTATTTCGTTAATTTATAGAGTAGTGGGTTTTATGTTACTAAAGTATATACAAGTTCTACTTTTTTTTGTTCATGAATAGGAAATGTTATAGCAATGGAGGTTTCAACAAATAATAATGTCATGAGTGATGGAATGACTTCAATACCACAAGATTCAATATTATCTTACTCAAATATAGGTATTTTTAATTTTCAAGTGTCACTTATATTGGAAGTATGTGTGGTGGAATTTATATTCCTAAAGTTCTTAATGGTTATATTTTTTACCTTTGTGAGAGTAGTTAATTTTAGAGAAATGGATGTTTCACAAAAGAATCATGCAATGTTTGATGGAGTGAGATCAATTACACAAGATTCATGCTTATCTTACTCAAATTTAGGTATTTATTAATTTAAAGTGTCACTTTATAATTTTTTCATTAATTAGTTTACTAATGGTTTAAGGAATTTTATCAAATACAGAGAATGTTCAACCAATGGTGAACAATGAGAACAACAACATTACCTCCAGCACCACAGTTACTAAGAGGACACTTGAAAGGATTCCTCTATCTTACTCAAATATAGGTATTTTTAATTTTCAAGTGTGACTTATATTGGAAGTATGTGTGGTGGAATTTATATTCCTAAAGTTTTTAATGGTTATATTTTTTATGTTTGTGAGAGTAGGTAATGTTAGAGCAATGAATGTTTCACAAAACAATCATGCAATGTTTGATGGAATGAGATCAATGACACAAGATTCATGCTTATCTTACTCAAATTTAGGTATTTATTAATCAAAAGTGTCACTTTATAATTTTTTCATTAGTTAGTTTACTAATGGTTTAAGGTATTTTATCATATACAGAGAATGTTCAACCAATGGTGAACAATGAGAACTACAACATTACCTCCAGCACCACAATTACTAAGAGGAAAGCGGATAGGATTCCTCTATCACCTTTGAATCCAGGTATTTTTAGATATACACAAAATAGGGTTCATGTATATTGTTGCATGCAACCTAATGGAGAATGAAAACAATATCATTATGGCAACTAAATTTCTTATAGTATCTCTCTTTGATTTTTGTTAACAGCTTCAATTCTGACTCCAAATATATTTCAAGATTTGAACTTGACCATTCAATCAAAAAGAGCCCGAACTCCAAATCCTAAATACTTTTCTCCAACTTCGTGTTTCATTAACACTCTCAATTCCGATACAGAAATCTCTTCTAACTCAAGACAATGGAGTGAATATCAAAAAGGTTATAATCGTGTTGATGCATTATTTGTTACATGTTGAAACTGTATTTCAAATTACTTAACAAATAATCTACTCTGAGATGTTATCTGATCAGGTACGAATTCCTCAAGAGTTGGTAAAGAGAACAATTCAGCTTCTTCAGGGGTTATCAATCCTACCTCCAAATCAAGAGGTCAATTATTCAGTAAAAAGAAACTAAAAAATAAGTATATTGGTGTGGGAAGATTAGATTTTGAAGATGATATACAAGGTATGTTACTTAAAATGTTGGATAAACTATTTTTGATATTGTAAGCTACATTAAGTTGATTTTAACCTTTTTTATATGCAATATCAGATTCTCCTGATGCGGCAAGAAAACTAGATGATATCAAATCGAAATTGTGTGCAACATCTGAAACCGAACGTATGTATTTAGCTTGGCTTAAATTAATTCAATGTAAAGTATTGATATATGTTAGCACATTATTAATATAAATATGTTTCTCACATACATGTAGCTATCATTAATTTTGGACTTCCGGAATTTACATGTCCAAAATGCGCTGCTGAACTGTGGTATGAGGAAAGGTCTGAAAAATCAAGGGATGTAGTTAAAATTGAATTTTCTATGTGTTGCCAAAAAGGGGAAGTGAAGATACCTCTATTAAAAAAACCTCCAAAACTATTGCTAGATTTAATAAATGGTGATGATCCCAGGAGCAGAAATTATAAGGAAAACTTGAGGGCTTACAATAGCATGTTTGCTTTCACTTCAATGGGTGGTCAAATAGAAGATAAATACAACAATGGCGGTGGACCTCCTCAGTTTATATTAGGTGGTCAAAACTACCATAGAATTGGCTCTCTATTACCAGAGGCAGGAACTACTCCAAAGTTTGCACAATTGTACGTATTTGATACACAAAATGAAGTTAAGAATAGAGCGAAATGTTTTAGGTAATTTTTTATTTTGGGTTTATGATGCTGTCCAGTTATTATGATTAAGAATTTATAAATAGTTGCTTTTTAGTTACTTTACTTAATATCATTATATTATTTTATTTTATCAGGTATGATAATAAAAATAAATCCAAACAAGAGCCCATTGATCTATCTTTAATCAAAGACCTACAAGATATGATACATAGTTACAATCCACTTGCCAAAGCTTATAGGAAGGTCAAAGATGCACTTGAATCTAGCAGTTTTAAGGATTCTCAACTATCATTGCGATTATATCGACATCGTGAAAAAGATTCAAGGATGCATAATATTCCTACGGCTGATGAGGTAGCAGGTTTGATAATTGGAGATTTTGACGATTCAAATATTGGAAGAGACATCATTGTCAATGAAAGAGAATTTGGTTTGACTAGGATTCATGAAACACATGTGCTATTCTTGCCTATGCAATATCCTCTACTCTTTCCACGTGGTGAAAATGGTTGGGAACCAGATATAAAGCGTTTTGATGCGGGAGAATTAACAAAGAAAAAGAAGAGAGAAAGAGTTACAATTAGAGAATTTATTGCCTTTCGACTTCAAGAGAGAAACATGGAATTTGGAAATATTCTTTCTTCTAAAAGGTTGTTTCAACAGTTTGTTGTTGATTGCTACACTATGTTAGAAGCACAGCGCCTATCATTCATCAGAGAAAACCAATCAAAAATTCGTCAAGATGTTCTTAGTGGGATTCAAGAGGCTGTTGAGAGGGGTGATCTGGATGCTTCATTAGTCGGAAAGCGTATCATTGTTCCAGATTCTTTCACCGGAGGTCCAAGGTATATGTTCAATAATTGTCAAGACGCAATGGGAATTTGTAAGAAGTTTGGTTATCCGGATATATTCATTACAGTTACATGTAATGCTAATTGGCCAGAAATACGTGACTTCATTCAACCCAAAGGTCTTCAACCATCTGATCGTCCGGATATTGTTTGTAGAGTGTTCAAAATGAAGTTAGATCAAATGATGTTTGATTTCAAAAAAGATGAAATATTCGGCAAGGTTATAGCAGGTAATATGTTGTCATTTTTGCCCAATTACATTTTGTTAACTATTGTTTGTTCATATTCATTGTTAATATCTATTTCATTAATTGATAAAATTTTATTGTTATTTTATTATAATAGGGATGTATACTGTTGAATTCCAAAAAAGAGGACTTCCACACGCACATATGTTATTGTGGTTAGATGGTAATCATAAGATAAATACTGGTCGTGATATTGACAAGCTAATATCTGCTGAAATTCGTCATCCTAAATTATATCCAAAACTCCATGGTGTTGTTGCTTCATTTATGATGCATGGTCCATGTGGTGCAGCCAATCACAATTCTCCTTGCATGAATGGTAGTCATCACTGCTCAAAATTCTTTCCAAAGAAGTACAAGTCAGCAACAACTATTGATGAAGATGGTTATCCGTCTTACAAGAGACGTGATACCGGAGTCGTTGTAGACAAGAAGGGAGTTAAGCTGGACAATGGCTATGTTGTGCCTTACAATCCTTTCCTGCTGATGAGGTATCAAGCTCATATTAATGATGAAGCTTGCAATAAGTCTACTGCCATCAAGTACTTATTTAAATATGTTAATAAAGGTCCTGATCGGTCACATGTGGAAATCTCAAATGGAAAAAATGTTGCAGAAGGAGCAGAAATTGTTGATGAAATAAAAAGATTTTATGATTGTCGGTATCTTTCTCCATCTGAGGCTGTTTGGAGACTGTTTGCATTCGACATTCATCAAAAATTTCCAGCAGTTATTAGATTGTCTATTCATTTAGAAAATCAACAACCCGTAAGGTTTAATGATAGTAGTAAGCTTCATAATGTGCTCAGTTACTGTGAGATGATCGACACAATGTTTCTTGCATGGTTTAATGCAAATTAGCAATATGAAGAAGGTCGTGATCTGACTTATGCCGAATTCCCTTCTAAGTTTGTTTTTAATTCTCAAGAACATTGTTGGCAACCAAGGAAGCAGGGTTTTAGCATCGGGAGGCTTACATATGTGCCCGTGGGATGTGATGAGTTATACTACTTGAGGATTTTGTTGACAAAGGCAAGGGGTTGTACAAGTTACGAAAGTATCAAAATAGTTGATGGGAAGTTATGCCAAACGTTTAAAGAAGCATGCAGTGAACTGGGCCTTTTAAAGGATGATCAAGAATTCAAAGATGGAATTAGAGAAGCTGTAGCAACAGCTACTGGCAGTGAGATGAGAAATTTGTTTGTTAGACTGTTGAACATGAATACAATGAGGAATCCATATGATGTATGGATGTCTACATGGAAATTATTAGCTGATGATATTCTTTATTATAGAAGAAGACAACTAAATCTTCCAGGTAATTAATCATTTCTTAACTTGAATAATTTTTATACCATATATTTAGTTGATAAAATTGTTGTTCTAATTTTAATAATTTTATGTTGTAGAATTGACACTTACTGAAGATGAGTTACAAAATCTTTGCCTAATTGAGATTCAGAAATTGTTAATGAGAAATGGAAGATCATTGAAAGATTATGAGACAATGCCTCAACCTCTAGATGAAGATGTCAACAACTTTGAAAACAAACTCATAGCTGATGAACTCAGTTACAATAGAGTTGAATTAGGTTTTCTCCATGCAAGTTTGTTACAACAATTGACACAAGAGCAGCATGATGTCTATACAAAGATTATGACATCTATTTTGTCTGACACTGGTGATTTCTACTTTTTGTATGGCTATGGAGGTACTGGGAAGACTTTTTTATGGAGAACACTTTCAGCTGCTTTAAGATCTCAAGGCAAAATTGTACTAAATGTTGCTTCTAGCAATATGGTAAAACAGCTCATTATACTTTTTGTATCTCATTGAAAATTGATGATAAATCAACTTGCAATATTACACAAGGTTCTCACAGAGCCAATTTGTTAAGGGCAGCAAGTCTTATCATATGGGATGAAGCTCCCATGATGAATCGCCAATGTTTTGAAGCATTTGATCGTACAATGAAGGATATTATGTCGAAGGTAGATAAAGACAACCAAACAAAGTCATTTGGTGGGAAGGTAGTTGTTCTAGGTGGAGACTTTAGACAAATCCTACCGGTTGTTAGAAAAGGTACAAGAAGAGATATTGTTAGTAAAACAATATGATCCTCAAAATTATGGAAGCATTGCAATGTTTTGAAGTTGACAAAAAACATAAGGCTCAAAAGTGGTTAAAATGAAAATGAACAAGCTGAACTAAAAGAATTTGCTGATTGGATTTTAAAGATTGGAGATGGTCTGATAGATCCAGATGATAGTGGAGAGGCGCAAATTGAAATTCCTGAAGATTTGCGTAGTTTAGAAGCAGATAACCCGTTGCTTAATTTGGTTAATTTTGTTTATCCAAATATTGTAACTAATTATACCCAGCCAAAATGTTTTGAAGATCAAGCAATACTTGGCCCAACTTTAGAAGTTGTTCAACAGGTAAATGATTTTGTACTATCTATGATCCCTTCTGAAGAAAAACAATATTTAAGTTGTGACACACCTTGCAAGTCTGATGAGAATTATGAAGTTCCAAGTGATTGGTTTACATATGAGTTCTTAAATGATATTACATGTTCCGGGATACCCAATCATCGCTTAACTTTGAAAGTTGGCGTGCCTGTTATGTTGTTGCGTAATATTGATCAAGCTAGCGGACTTTGCAATGGTACAAGACTGCAGGTTAGGGACTTGGGGAAAAACATTATAAAAGCTTCAATTATAGATGGAAAACATGCTGGTGAAATGGTATTTCTTCCAAGGATGGACTTAGTACCAACTGATTTTGGGCTTCCTTTCAAGTTTTCTCGCCGTCAATTTCCTATATGCTTATGTTTTGCTATGACAATTAATAAAAGTCAAGGACAATCAATGTCCAAGGTTGGATTGTACTTACCTCGGCCAGTCTTTACACATGGTCAACTTTATGTAGCTATTTCAAGAGTGACAACCAAAAGAGGCTTAAAGGTCCTTATATTAGACGAAGATGGGAAGCCGTGCAGCACCACTCTAAATGTGGTATATCCTGAGATCTTTGAATGTTTGTAGAACCTTTGGCATATGCAGTTAACATAAGGTATTTGTTCTTATTATCTTCTTTAAAAAAGTTTGTTATAATTTGGATTATATTTATTAGTTTAAGTTAAATATTAGTTATAGTTTATAACAAATATATGAGACCAATTTCATTTCTGGAAGTTATATTATTATAACACCACTTACAATAATCTTGCAGGTTTAGAATGCAATGAAGGAAATATTTGAAAGCTCCCTGATGATGAGCAATTGATCAAATTCTTATTGATCGATGTCATGTAGCTAATTTGTTAGGATTAAGTTTTGTGACAAGTAGGAAAAAATCTTTTGTGATTAATATGTATTAATTAGGATTTATTTGAATTTGGTGCCAATCGAAGTCTCGAACATCTGTTGAATGAATCTTTTAACATGATGATATTATGTTAACAACCATTTGTCTAATTGTTGTATTTAACCAGATATTTCAAGCATCCTCGCCCGTCATCTTTTATGCCAAAATAGGTATTGCTTCAGTAGTGATGTTTGTTGACGTTTTACTCTTGAGTTTGGTTTTGCAAGATGAAGAGGCCTTCATAATGTGATGATAATTATGCATGTCTGCGAAAATGTTCATTTTCCTGCCATTTTTGAGAAGATAGCAGTGATTTCCCTGCACTCTATAGGTTTGTTTTGTTATAATTTCAAAAAACCCATTTATGATTATTTTATTTTTTTGGAGTTTTGGTTTGATGGTTTGCTTTGTGACAATTTTAGCTGCTGTTAATTTCATGGTTTTGTTATTTATAAGCCCGCATAAATTAGTGTTGGTTTAATCAGATAATATAATCGTTCTCGCCCGTGCGTTGCACGGGTTCCTAACTAGTTAAATACAAAAGAGGCTTTTATATTTCGCATAACTTTATGATGAATTTTATTTTAGTTAGAAATGTATTTATATTATTTTTTTAAAGAGAAATATATGGATATGATATTAAGTTTTGGTAAAAAGAAGAAAAATGAATGTGGTGACATTGTTGTAAATTGAAAGTGAAATGTATGAATATTATTATATGTTGATATTTTTTTTTATATCTTTTAGGAAATTTTAGGTGGAATTAGAAAAAAAAAATATTTTTTTTAAAATTATCATCCATGGATATCTGTTAATATTCGCGGATACCTCAAATCCCGTGGATTACCCGCTTAGTGGATACCCGCTCGGATATGGACCGGATACGGATATCATATTTATCTAATGGAGTGGACACGAATATCATACTATATGCGCCCATGAATATCCACTGACATCCACTTTCAGGATGTCAAGCTAAGTTTGATCTATCAGGTCACGTTGAGTTTCACCTTTAGTTGAACTATGCAAGTCATTTCAACCTTGAAGGAAAATTTTGGTCCTCAAGAGAAGTTCTATATGGTCTGCCACACATCATGTACAAACATATTGATGTAAGATACACATGTTCCAACTCCATGCGACCTACACAAACAAGTGATGTGAGCTACACGTGCTTCAGCTCCACCTATCCAGTATGGACGAGTCGCGCATGGATCTTAGAGTAATAGATTATCGGGCTTGGACATTAGGTTAATAAATGATGAACTATATAAAGGGAAAGGTCCATTAGGTCAATAAATAGATATTTAGTTTTGTCATCTTACTTCATTCCTTGCACGCCCTACAAAATTACCAAAATACCCCCGTAAATGAGAGGAGGATTTTTTTCTCTCAAAAATCTCATTTTTATAACGTCCGCTACTTGAGTAGCGGACAGTAAATGATAAAATTTCATGTTATGGGGTATTTTTTTTCTCAAATTTTACATCTTTATAACGTCCGCTACTTAAGTAGAGGGTTGGTAAAAAACTTGAATTTCATGTAGGGTGTTTTTTCCTAAAAATATATCATTTTTATAATGTCCGCTATTTAAGTAGCGGAATGGTAAAACTAGAAACTCGCACGGCGCGCGAGAAATTGGTAGGATGACAAAAGTAAATCTCTAATAAAAAAATAATGGACTATAAAAGAAAACACTTAGGAGACATCAGAGGGTGAATCAATTCTAGGGCAAACAATGTATTTACTTTAGTCATTTTTCAGAGTACTCTAATAATTCCTTTCAAGGCATTTCATCAAGTAACTCACATATCGTAAATGTCTTGTGTTTACATACGTGAATAGTCGTAGAATGATTTTTAACTTATTTTCGTACAAATATTGAAACACATCAATCGAAAAGACATTCAAATAAGTTAAATAATCAACGTGTCACATTAGATTAAATCAAATGCGATAGTTCATTTGGACTCCCACATAACTTATTACGTCTTTAATGAGAAAATTGCCTATTATAATTTGTTAGGTAACAAGTTAGAAGTTTTTGCTAATATTTTTACTCTAACTAAAATTTGATTTAAATCACCTCAAGTGGTGTGGAGATGTGACCCTTCCATTTTTAGATGTGGTTGCGAAAACAAAGTCCATGTTAAATGTTAGATCTTCACTTAAGCGTCACATCATATTATATACATTACTCTATGACAATTGACACGTTATAATTTCATAGAAGAAATTGCAAATTTGTAAAATATAGTGAGTAATTTGAAGGACACAATTTGCAAAATTAGTCGGATCTAGTTTAATTGACAATGATGATATGACTTTGTCTAACATGCACAAGCTAAACAAGTATGCTACCATGCACAAACTTGTTTACATCATTGAATCAACATGTCTCGCAATTGGATCAATAAGTTACATCACATCTCATATGATGTAAAAATAAACTCATGCATGATAAAAGATTTCACTTACACATCATGGATATTTACTCCGCTAATATAACTAAATTGAACAACTTCTTTCGGATACAAGCTCAGAACACCGGATTGTGTTGATGAGTTTAAGGGCATGTTTGGATTGGTGGTAAAGGATGAAATTGAATAGAGTGGAGTGATAGCTAATCATATTCCATTGTTTGGATTTGTAAAAGTTGAATTGAGTGAAATGAAACCTAATGAATAACTCATTTCATCTCATTCCATCCATCCAACCTTGTATTTTTCTTTCTCCCCCAATTTGGGGTGTATGGAATGGAATGAGACTTTTAATATTACCATTTTGTCCCTATTTTTGCTTGATTAGTAACGCTACTTCTTCTCAAATATATATATTCTTCTCACTTATCTTCAATGTTTTTCCATTTTTTCACCGATAGTAGGGTGCAATATTCTTGTACATTTTTTCAAATATATCGTGCGTACTATTCATATAATCTATTTTGATCATAATTTTTTTATTAACATATAAAAATAAATATTAGCATATAAGAAGAGTTCAATTTGTCTCGATGAATGTTTTAAAAAACGGAGAAAGTAAGATTTTAGTAGTAGTAATATGTTTTATTTTAAGGGTTTGGTGGACTGGCCTGGACTGGCGATCTTTGCCTCAACACACTGATCGACCATGGAAATGGAAACGAGACGAATACGAAGGTTTGTGAGTCATCAAAGACGCAACAACACTCTTCTTCCACTTCAAACACCTTCATCTTCCTCCAATCATCTTTCCAACACCATTTCATTCTTCTATTGCGATTACAAATTCACTTCCTTCAATAAACCCCTTTTCAACTTCGGTCGCAAATACTCCAACTTTTTCCGACTATGGTTTTCAATTGGCCTTGGTTTTGCCCTTTCTGCCATGCTTGGTGTTACTCTGGTAACGGTTTTTTGCTTATGGTCACTAATTACTATATTTTGTTCTGTTCAATTTGATTGATTTTGTTTGTTTTTGTTTTAGATTATGCTTTGGGAGTTAGCAATAGCTTTGAATTTATGTGGGGAAAGCAATGAGATTCGAAGTTTAATTAGTGAATTGCTATTTGGATTCCCGAATTTGTTGTCTGGTTTCACCTTATCGTTTGCTGATGCTGGATATATATGTATTTCTACCATTATATCTGTTTTTCTGCATGAATTTGGTCATGCACTCGCCGCCGCTAGGTCAGTTGTTTTTTCTTTGTTATTCAACATTGACACTTTACACGTCGACATTGATAATAAATTGAAAAATGGAAGTAATTGGATTGGTGGATGTAAATGTAATCACACTTGTCGGTGTTAAACAACAAATATACATTCAATCTTAAGTGTCAGTGCTATATGTTAAGAAGTCCCGCATCGGATGTGAGAGTTTATAAAGTCGAAGCAACCCTCACCTTACAAGCTGGTTTTGTAGCGTTTAGTTAGGTTCAACTCCCAATTCTAAGACTATATAGGTTTCGCTTAGTTGAGTTATATCTTAAGCTATTGTTAGAAGAATCTTTAGAATGGATTTGATCACACTCATCTGTTTGTTGCTCCTAAATGTTAAAACATCTTGATGTTTGATTATTTTTATTAGATAAGAGGGGTTCATTTGTTTTAGATTCTCTAAATTTCACTTTTTATACAAATAGCTTAAAAGATTAATCTTTGGAGACTTCTAAAAATCATTTTTCAAGAAGGACAAAACTTATACACTGTTCTATACCTACAGTTTTTACTGTTTTCTAATCAAAAGTTGACATCTGTATTGTTTTATCCACGTCAACTATAAGGGGAATGGCGTGAAGTTTTAATTTTTTTCCCAATTAAGCGCAGTCCGTTTATTGACGAACACCACACCATCATACCGTCCTAATTACAGAATCAGCCATTGTTCTTCTTAGACTCCCTTCACTCTGAATGTTATCCTTAACCTTAATCAACCTCCAATTTAATATAATTCACAAAAAAAACCTCCAATTTAATAGCACCCCTATTCATATAATTGACTGTTCCGATGAGTTCACACAACACAATTTCTTAATCAATCTCCAAGCTTTCTTGCTGCGTGATACCAACCCCCACAACGTATATGAAATGCCAAGAACCGACAAGCAATAACCGACATCGATTATTGGGAAGATGAAGGAAAATACAATAAAGTTGATTTGACCAACGTTGATTTAGAAGGATCGTCTGTCATGCTTTTGACTATGGATTACAAAATGAGGGCGGTGGTGGTGATGTGGTGCTCCCCAAAAACGGATGGCAGTGATGGCGGTGATTACGGAAAAACGATAAAACTTCACGTCGTTTAACTCCTATAGCTTACGTGGATAAAACAATACAAATGTCAACTTTTGATTAGAGAACAGTAAAAACTGTAGGTATGGAACAGTGTATAAGTTTTGTCCTTTCAAGAAAATGATTTTTGAGAATAACCCACACATAAACATAACTACACTCTAATTGTTTCTGCTAGACCGACATATTTCCCTGGGGAACCGGTAAATATTTCTGCTATGAAAAAAGGTGTGATAAGAAATTTTCAATTTTTCGTGCTCTTGCTACGATTAAGCGATCCTTTTTCCATAAAAATGTTTTAAACAAACGGGCCCATTATGTGAGTAGACATGCTTCATACTGAATGCATTTTTTCTTGATAAATTTCCTACTGAATGCCTCATCAGTAGCACTCCTTTTCCATAACTTAATTTGAAGTTGAAGTAAATTCATAATGTAGATGAACAAGTGAGAATAACTTCATCTAATTTTAACATTTAACTAAACTACTAATAAATTGGTGAACTCAACATAGCTTTAGAGGAGAATTTAAGTAAGATTCACTAAGAAAGACTCCCAAGTAATGTTCTCAAGATCACGAGTTTCCTCTTGGAGGCCTTAAAGGGCTGAATCGTGAGTTGGACTATGGATCAATAGCGACCCGAGTATGGTCGTAAAAATGTGGGATCATATATTTCAGCATCAGTAATGCAGCATGTTATTTAAAAACAACAAGGGTGTATTTCCAATGATCATTTCAGCAGTAGAGTTTTATTGTTCTTTTATAGTTTTATTTACTTTGTGATTATGCAGATATCAAGGATATCAAATTAGTTTTGCTTGAAATGTCAAAAGCTAGATTCTCATTCCTTATGCTATTGCACCTTTTCAATGGAAAGCAGTGAGGGAATACAAATAGAGTACATTGCCATCTTCATGGCAGTTCTATTTCCTGGTGCTCTGGTTGCCTTCAATGATGAATTGGTGCAAGCTTCACAACATTTGACTGCCCTCCGCGTATATTCTGCTGGCATTTGGCACAATGCAGTTGTAAGTTGAATATAAAATAGAATCCATTGACACTACTGTTACTCAATAAGCTTTAAACATACATTGATTATCAGTAATGTGAGGACAGCCCATTAACTTCCTTACCAGCACTGGTTGTCTTCGAACAAGCTATAATTTGATTTTGTCTGATCACATGTCATATTTTATGGAAAAAATGACACTAATATGTCCATCTTAGACAAGGGAAAGAAAGAGAGGCAACACAATAAACGAGGGATAATATAACGTGCAATATAAGCGTCTAGGGCTTACAATGTTAATTGTAATTAACTTGATTGAGATGTATAACCACTTATAACAAAAGGATATTTGCTACACAGTTTTATCATAATATAACTCACATATATACACGCAATTTTGTTTTTCACATTAGCATATAAGATATACTATAATAACGTCAAATAGATTATTTACATTAATAATATAAGTTATTATTTTGTGTATTCCTTTTTCTCCATCTATATCCAAAAGAACAAACGGCTGATCCTGTAACTCCAACAAAAAATGGCCTTAATGGCTGCTTGCTTGGGATGAATTTTAGTTGAATCCCAAATACAATAGTTCTACAAAGCTTACCCCTTCTAAGGTACTCTATGGAATAGACCACCCGTCCCCTCTTTTACTTTTAAGGTACTCTATGGAATAGACCACCCCGTTCCCTCTTTTATCAAGAATCAAGAGATACAACTATCCCTTCTGCGGTAAATGATGTTAATCAGATGATTGTGGAGAGGGTTGCTATCCTAAGTGAGTTACGGGTTAATCTACTTAAAGCACAAGATAGATATTGGCACAATATGCCAGTTGATAAATGCAAAAAAAAAAGGTGCATTACCAAATTGGAGATTGGATTTTTCTCAATATACAGCCTTATTGGCCTAAGTCTCTGGCCAAGAAAATGAACTTGAAGCTAACTATGGTGCTTTGTGGACCCTACCAAATTCTCAAGCAAATTGGAAAGGTGGCCTATCAATTACAATTTACAACTACTTCTATCACATCATATTTGATGTCTCTCTTTTGGAGAAGGCTGTTTCACCCTTGTTCCCCAATGCTTGCCTGTTTGAAGACATGGAGTTAATGCGGTATCACAGTTTTAATTTATTGGAAGATTTACTTACCTCTGAAGTTCCTGAGTATCACCTTGAGGAAATGGCAAAACTATTTTTTTAGGGGAGGATATTGTTAGACCTCTAATTAATGCGGTGTATAGTAGACGTAGAGTTAAGCTTATTTCATGCGGGGCTGTGGGCTTAGATCCGGTTCATGTGCACCAACTGCTGTTAATTAGAGTGACAGACTGTGTAAATGGGAGAGTTAGTGTAGGGTATTATACTGCTATAAATAGTATAGGGCAAAAGGAAAATAATTGGGAATTAATTAGTTGGTAGAAGAGAACAGAGTCTCCAAGGTTCGTGGTCATTTCATGTTTCTATATTCTCTTTGAATTGACTCCGGGTTCAAGGGAGAGGGTGTTTTCCATAAGGATTCTCCCCTTCCTTCAGTCTATATTAAGCATATTAAGGTTGTCAAACTTTGAGATTCTATGTCAAGTGGTCAACCCGTTTTGCTAGGTACACTCTGATCATAAGAGTCTACCTAATATTAAACAAAATATTTTAGAAATCCCTATGTTGTCGATAGCACGCTGTAGCGGTGTAGCGTGCGACCCTCTACTGTCCCGCCGCAGGCCCGCAAAGCGCTATTGAGAGTAGCGGAAATAGCGGCCGCTATTAGTGATTGAAAAGCGGTGCAATCCCGGTATCATAGCACTTTGATGGTCGCTATTGCAATTTTGGGGGCAAATTCTCAAAAACCTACATTTTGAAATTATTTTTAATTTGTTGAGGGTCGTGTTCAATTGTTCAATTCTGGCCGCTTTTCATTCTTCTTCTCTTCGTGCTGCCATCATCGTTCCTTTGAGTTTGAATCCTTCCATTGTTGCCTTGCTCTCATTTGAGTTCTTCTTTATTTCGTGTCCTGTCATCGTTGTTCTCCTTGCTCTGTTTCTGTGCAAAGGCTTATATTCTCCTTCCTTTCTGTTTCTGTTTGAGTTCTTCTTTCTTGGTTTGTTTTTGTTTTCGTTCTTCTCCTTCCTTTTTGTGCAATTTATTTTGTTTACTTTTAGAACTTGCTTTTGTCTTTTTTTATGGGATGTCATTTTGACTACGTTTAAAACCTGATTTTGATGGAATGTTATTTTGATGACAGCACCCCACAAATGCAATAATCAAATTGTAACATACTGAACCTGTGCAACATAAATTTATAAACGCGAGTTACAAAAACTCAATAAGAGGATGCTCTGTAAAGTGCAAAAGCAGTTACTCAGCAGATTATAAAGGTATCTAATTTCACAAATGTTTCAGTAAATAACACAACAGCGTAAAATACTAAGAGCAAGTGAATGTCCCTTGTGACTGTGATGGTCGTGCTTCAGTGCTGTGCACGTTGCAGGGAAGGTCGCCAGAGAGAGGAGGTTTGCTTTTTAGTGTTGGGCGCATTCCCTGTGAAGGTCATGTTTCAGTGAACGCTGCTAGAGTGAGTGTATGTCTTTGTGTATTGCTGGAGAGAACAGTTTCACTTCCCACGCGTTTCAGATCCGTGTTCCAGTGCTGTTTCTGTTTCAAATGTGAAGGAAGAACAAACAACGTCAATGATGAAATGAAAGAAGGGGTTTATCGTGTGTTTGGGCCAATTTAGAAAACAAAATCAAACTCGTAAAATCACCCCACATGCAATTTCGTGTGAATTTTAATTTTTAAATATTATTTTCACTCCAGTCAGTGCAGAAACATTTCCACATTCATTTCAGCTTGGTTTGGTTACCTGGAGTGATACGATTCCATGAGTTAACACTCAATCACAACAACCTTGATGTGTATATGAGTGCTTGTATATTTAGTGTTAGATTTTTACACTGTCCAGATTGCTTATTGCATTTATAAAACTTCAACCTTTTTCTAGTGTTGTGCAGCTTGCGGACTGACATTATTCCTCCTTCCCTTGCTCTTGTTTCCCTTATACAGCAGTGGTCATGGAGCAATGGTACTACTTTTATATCATTTTGGATTGACCATTTTCCGGTGTACATATCTTTCTAATTGCATGTGTGGTGGCTATATGTGAAACAGGTTTTGGATGTACCCCCAACCTCACCTTTGTTTGGTTATTTGGCTCCTGGTGATGTTATTATATCTGTGGATAATGTACCCATCAGAAATGCTCAAGAGTGGTTGAAGCTTAATACTTTGACATATGACACCCAACTTAAAAATGTAAATATTTCCCAGCACACTGGAGACTTGGGTGTTCTCAATAATAGGAAGGGTTACTGTGTTCCTAGTCTTGTGATGGAAGCAAGCAAAATTACCGAATTGCTGGAAAATCAACATGTTTGTCCCAGGGAACTTTCTACTTTCGTAAAAATTTCATGCTCTGACAATATTACACTGGATGATGGTCAGAGTGAAACTGATCTATCAAATGGGAGAAGGAATATCTACTGCTTAAATGCTAAAGATGTTGTCAAACTTGATAAGTGTGGTGATGGCTGGGGGCTAGCTACATCAAAGGGAAGTAGCTGCTCATGCTCTCAGGTAGATTATTTAGCTGAATATTAATAACCTTTCTAGTTTGTCTTTATCCTCTTGCTCTTAAGTTGTACTTGGACACTAAGATACAATGCATACTGAAGACTCACTTGATATTTTTCACAGGATGAGTTTTGTTTAGCTCCAGTTCAGGAGCCTGGAATGGTATGGGTTGAGATCACATATTCAAGTCTTTCGCATGAATGTTTGCATGAAGAAAACAGGTTACCAGTTTCCAATTCTTCTGACCTTGAGGAAACTAATTGTGGTGCTACATTTATTTTTGCTGGTGATGTTATCTCAATGGCACATTCAATTCACCTAACATCATATCAGCCTCGCTGGGGACCAAATATTGTTGCATATTTTCCAAATTTTCTAGAAAGAATTTTAATATGGACATTCCATGTCTCTCTAGCTCTGGCTCTTCTCAATGGTTTACCAGTAAGTGATGAACTTCTTATATTAGGCATTGCATTATCTCAAGCATTGGTTCTTGATATGTGCATTAGCAGTGTAAATTATCCATAGATGTATACAATCTTATTCGATGTTTCATTTAATGCTTTATTTTGATTTACTGACATCTAACATAACAGGTAAAAGATAGCTTCACCACAGACAGAAATCTGTTCAATGAAGATAAAAAATATTAATATATATATATATATATATATATATATATATATATATATATATATATATATATATAGAAAAATAAAACAATGGAGCAATTAGCAATTACTTGAAAACATTTGTTTGAGCAGCTTAATTGTTTGATCACTTCAGACCTTGAATTTTTTCTTCTAAAAGAGCGAATGTTGGTATAATTAGTATATGTTGGAGGTGGAGATTGAACCCTCTCCCACCTTACAACTTAAGATCTTAATCTATGTTCAATAGATTATGAGAATACAGTTAGCCTGCTGCATGGTGAGTTAAGCAGGATGGTATTAAGGAGTTGGGGTTTGTAGGTTAAAAATAAATAAGTTGGGTTCTATTTAAGGAAAACAATAGGCCTTCAAGGAATATATGTTACAATAATGCAAGGAAAGTGTTTTTTTTTGTTTTTGTTATTTCCAAGGTTAAGTCAATGAGGTTGTAGTGTTCTAGCGAGAAAATTTTACTAGATAAGTAGTTCTGACTTCTGATAGTTACTGAAGTCAGTTACTTCCTATTCATGTTGCTAGTAACAAAACTAAGAAGGCATAACTTATGCATATATAGGCCACTCTACATTATATAATTCCTGAATACTCCTCGAGTAAATACTTTTCGGGCATTGATATTAGAATACTTAGTAGAAGGCACAGTGGAAGGGAATGCAACTCTTGCATTTCATTTATGTCCTTAATTTAAACATTACCATTATAAGAAACTGTGATTCAGTTGGTTTCATCTCCCTTGCAAATTCAAAGAAAATGATTGGTTTGTGTCCTAGAAACTGCTTCTGTTGATGGAGTAACAAAGATTGAAAGAGATGGATAATGTGTGTCTAAGCTTTTTGATGCATTACTTCTGAGACCAGTTTTTGTTTCTATTGTTAACTTTCCGTTGATTATGATGCTATTATCAGGTGTATTTTCTGGATGGTGAATCTATTTTGGAAGCAACTTTATCCCACTTTACTTCATTAAGTCCAAGGAAGAGGAAGAAGGTTCTTAGACTATGTCTCCTTTGTGGATTACTTGTTTCTATTTTTGGCCTTTTTCGGTTACTTCTTTAGTTATATTTTTATATCACCATTTTTTTTGTATTTTGAAATGAGTATATGAGAATAAATCAACTCCGCGGACAAAACCTGAATGTTCAAAATTTTGGTTCCAATTCTGAAGGAATCAATCAACTTCACAGGGTGAAATTCAGGTAACTTTCAATAGAATATGATTTTTATTGATCTATTGTTAGAATTACTAATTATCTTGTTGAAGTAACTAGTACAATAACCACCAAAATATTTTCTGTAGGATAAGTTACATAAATCAAATGTTGTCATAATGTCCTATTGTAAAATCTCGTCTAATTACCAACCACAATGCTTTCTCTTTCTTTCTTTCTTTTTTTCAGTTCAAAATAAGTTAATTTAGATACATTTTTTGCGGAATAATCTTAGGAAGACAAATCACCAAATTTTCAAGGACCAATTTTTAGGAGATTTTCGTTTGCCCCCCTACCTACTTCTTGCGTGCCTGCACGTTTTCATTTTTACCCCTCTGCTACTTAAGTAGGGTGGCAAAAGAAATTCTCATTTTTTAGGACCAATCAAAGTGTGCTTAACAAGTTTGTTAACTATAAGACCAAGTCAGTGCTTTGCCAAATGAAAAGATCAAGGCAGTGCTTGTTACACCTCCCAATGTTTGCTACTATACCCCTCCCCTTTACTTTTCCCATTTTATACAACACTTTTCCCCATAGCATGCACACCTCCTCCATTTCCTTTGTTCATAGTGACAGAACCCTAGCCATTGAGTTTGGCTTTGTTCCATTTGTTGTCTATTTATGAGAGAGATAGTGGCAAATAAAACATTGGGTGGGGCTTATTAGTGGAATCTACTTATTAAATGAATCTCATTAAATCTACCATTTGTGTCTATCTCTCTAATAAATGGACAAAAAATGGAGGGTAGTAAACGGAGCAAAGTAACACTCCCATTTTCCTCTGTTTTCTAGAGAGACACCACTCCGATGCGACAACTTATTCGGCATATGTACCCATCTATGACCACAATGTTTTGTAGTCATAGTTCTCTGGCACCTTCTCGGTTGAATAGGGTTTGTACGATTTTTCCCTTTGTATTTCATAGGTCTTTGGGAATCTAGGTTCAAATGTTTACATTTTTATATTAACATCTGGAAATTAAATTCTCAAAGGAAATTTTGTTTATGGAAACTCAAGTTTTGGATATTACATTGGGTTTTTTAATATTCTAAAGCAGAGTTTCTGTATATTAAAAGTCCTATCATAACTTAGAGAAACTTAAGCCATATAAAACAACAAATTTACACTGAAAATTAAGTTTCTTTTAAGAATTATGGTATTAAAGAGGGGGTGGTCTTTGAAGAGAGGGTAGCTTTCAAAATAAGGTAGGTGGTCGAAAGGGGAGGTCATACCGTCGAAGAGTGTATAATGATGGAGGAAGCGAAGAGGAAGGAGATATTTGAATATTGCGTGGAGAATGGGGTGTTTTTTGAGTAGTAAAATTTTCAAGGGGAAACTTCTAGAGTATAGTCTAGTGGTAAAGACATGTATTAAATCTAGAGGTTTCAAGTTCGAGCCTTGTTACTGCCTTTGGAGGAAGGTAATTGTAAATTTTTTTGAGTGTTAATTGGTGTAGATAGCAATAACATGTGGCGTGGGTTGCACTGCTAGAAGACCAAAAAGTTTTAATTTAGACAACGTAAACCAATGTGTGGCTTTTGTATATTTGAATTTGAACATTTTTATTGTTATTGTACACATAACAATTGTTTGTAGACTTCTTTTTGCGCCCCTAGATATTTTCGTTCGCCCTCGAAAATTTCAAAAATATCCCCCTCGCTACTTAAGTAGCAAACTCAGGGGCAGAAAATCTAGAAAAAAGGGTGAAAGATAGGTTCGCATTCAGGGGCACAAATTTTGCTATTTACACACCCGCATCTTACTTTGCGAGGAGGTAGAAATTGAAGGTGTGTGTGTGTAGGTTTGCTATTTTCCATTTATTGCGTATGGAGATTAACAATGAAAAAAAAAATGCAGGGTGGGCTGTATAGGTTTGAGGTAGGAGTTAAAGGAATTTGAGGTCTTTGGGTTTAAAAAAATGAAAAATGCATGAATTTATTTTCAGCGAGAAATTAATGGTATGGATATGTAATATCATAATAATTTTCCTTAATTTCCTTAATATGATTATAATAGTGATTAAAATCCACAATAAAGTATCAATAATCGATTGGTCCAAGTGGTAAATAATTTAAACCGTAAAACAAGTGATCATGAGTTTAATCCTTAATTATTGTTACATTGTATCCCACAAATTTTTCGACAGAGATAAAAAATAAAAGGTTGTCTATATCATGATACTAATATCAAAGAAAACACCCACAAGTAAAGTCAGTTTCTTAGGCCTTGTATCTAAAAAAGGGTAAGTTTCTTAGGCCCATTCTTTGGTTGGTTTTACCTATAACATGACATGAAAATGACTTCAACTTCCGCTTCTTGTTTGTAACAAACCATTTTCATGACTCATACATCGTTAATCATTTTATCTTTCTTTATTAATAGCATCCATTCCTTTGCTAGTGTTCTTTCTCATTAGTTTAATTTATCTATATCAAGAGAATGTACTTAATTTGTTTTATGGCCATATAATACCCATGGTATATAAAATTGTTTGCTTCAATAGTATAGTATCATAAATTTAATATACTTCTAAACTTAGTTTTCACTTATCAATATGCATCAAGAGACATAAAAGCAGCTTTGTTTTTTATTTTCTTTTGGATAGGGGGGGAAAACATCATAGTGTTTGACAAGTCCAACTCCCATTACATTTTTATATGAGCTCATGTGGCTGTGTGAGGCATGTTAATTGGTGCTTATGATTAAATAAAACTATCCAATTTAATTAAAAAACTAAATATCAATTGTTAGTTGATCTAGTGGTGATTAACGCTGAACTTGGTAGGGAGAACCATGATTTGATCATCCACAACTGCAATCGAGATTGAGAGAGGATTGAAACCACTTGATGCTAGAACTACCCCTGAACCAGATTAGACGATCTAGTGAGTCGGATACCGGTGGCAAAAAAAACTAAATATCTTTGAATTGGATTTTATTTGTTTATTCAATGAAGTTCAGTTGTTTTAGTTTTATGTTTCCCTTTCATATCTTCAAATTAAGCAAATCAATACTAACCATAGTGCGCTGTTGGGTAGGTAAATTGGAATAAAGATGCCATAAAACAAGGACTTAACCAATATGTGGGGACTCTAAAACATAACTTGGACCCATTGTTTCTACGTCGGTAGGTTCAGTTCACAACGAAACTGGTTTTTCTTTTGTAAAAGTTTGAGTTTTATTATAAATTAATTTAAAAAAAACAAATTATAATTCTATGTGATTTGATTTGGATTAGTCGAGGTTTAATTTGATTTCATATTATAGAGGGTTTAGACAAAGAAGATAAGATAACGTTTGAGACATTTGAATGTGAAATAACTTACAAAAAAGAATTAATTTCATGTTTATTTAAGCGTGCCGACTTCTCTCAATTTATAATATTAAATTAGCTGATTTTTTTTTCCCCTTCTATTTTGTAAAACCAGTGTCTGAGACTAATCATTTAAATCTTAAAATTCAAATAGATGGAAAATTCTTAAGAATTCTAACGCAGTTGTACATCCAAGTTTAGGTTCAAATTCAATACTTTAATTTAGTTATAAGAGACTTGTATTGTTATTTTAACGCCATTTTAATTTTAACGCAATATATTATATGTATGTTTTAAACTTTTGCCACCACTACACCATTATTAGGTTCAGTTTAATTGTGAAAGAGTTTGGTAGTATGTATGAGATTTTAAATTTGATCCCATTACCAACCTTAAAAAAATCTAGTGACTTCACTCAGAGGCGTCTCCGAGTTTTAGGAGGCTCTGTGCAAAATATAAAAGTGGCCCCTTAATAAAAAAAAATTATTGATTTAAATTGCATATAATATAAAAAAAAAACATTCTTGTAAACATATAAATTATCAATATTAAATCTTACATTAAATTAAATGAAACAAGAAATACAAAATAATCATCTTTGAATATAACGTCAAAAAGGAACATCATAATCTAAGATTAAATTTTATGCAAAGATTAAAATGGACTAGAACTATATTTACGAGTATAGATAACTAATATATTGATACTCATGATATTTATGAACATTAACAATATATAACTATTATTTTAGGGCCTAAAAATTAATCTATTAATATACATCTGATATTTTATAGGTATAAATAATATATAAGTAATATTATAGGACCTCAAAATTTTGAGTTGAGGCCCTATGCCGTCGCACACCTCGCACATGCATGCGAGCCTCCTCTGACTTCACTACCTATAGTTTATGAATCACCACATGTATTATTTAATTATTTCGAGAATATCTTTTTGAAAATATTTTTGACATAAAAGTAATAGCATTTTTTATTAAGCTAACTAGGTTTGAATTTAAAACTTTATGTATATTATCTAAAATTTTCATCGATGGATCAAATTTAATGGTTTAAAAGTAAGGCTAATGCTACGGTGGACCACATTCACAAGTGGTCCACCGTGGACAAATGATCTACCGAATATGAATTTTACGAAATTCACTGTTGGATTGAAAGTTTATATCGTATGGATCATCCATAAATTTTTTAAAATTTTTTGAAAATAATTTGATATGTTATTGAGACCCATCAAGATTTACGTTATTTAATAAATCGTTAATCTTGATGTGTCTCAATAACATATCAAATGATTTTCAATTTTTCTAAATTTTTCTATGGATGATCTATATGATATAAACTTTCAATCCAACGGTGAATTTTGTAAAATTTGTATTTGTTATAATGTTATTCATGACTGGTCCATCATTGACCACTTGATGAAATAGCTCATATTAGAATTTATCAGTAATAGTATTTTTGAAAAGCACGGGTAGCAAAACATGTGTAACAGTGCACTATGTACTAGTGATGGATGATAATAAATCATCCACTTGGCTATAATATATAGTTGCTAGAATATGTTTCATACTATGGAACCATGCATGCTAGATGTTAAATCCTTAAAAAGACTTGACTAATTAGTTGCATGAATGAAGCCATGACTAGAGTGATAAAATTTCATATCTTGGGACTAATATGTATTATAATTCATTTAATTTCCAAATTTTATAAATTATCTTTGATGGGTATTATAATATGTTTGACCAATCAAAAGTCTCTTGTCTTTGCTAAACATATGGAGGGGACTACAAGGGGCTTCTATTCAACTTGTGGTATGAAATTTTTGGGACTGGATTTGATTGCATCATGTGATTTTTTCTTCTAGAGAGTACTTTTCATGATGTGCCATCACGTATCTATATATGTAGCAAATATATTTAAAAAATAATAAAATTTCTATACTAAATATTCAAAGTTTGAACTCAAGTAGTCAAAGTCACTAGCACATGTATAACCATTAAAATTAAATCAATATAGATAATTTAGTTTTTTGTAATAAGTTTAGATAAACATTAATGAAAAATTGAAATATTCCTATAAGCATTATAAATCTTGCAAGTAATATGCTTCTTATTTACTTTTCGAATACAAATTTAGGTTTTAAGTTCCTAATTTTGAATAATCACACTATAATATTTTATGTCTCTGACAACACTTTTTTATGCAACATGTGTAAATTGTTGCCTAAAAGTACTTTCTGACGTATTTTATGTCTCTGACAACACTTTTTTATTTACATGACTTTTTAAAATTGGAATTCTTTATCTTTAGATTTTAATATTTTTATGATATTAGCCCTCTGCTTTTCGGGAGAAGGAGTCACGTTAATCTAAATTTTGGCCGTGAGATATGTAAAATTTGACCAATAATTGTTCTATAAAAAATTCGTATACTAGATGTAATATAATATTTAAGAATTTCTACTAATCTTCAATGAAATTGGTAGACAAATTGAGTAGTTTTTTTGTTTTTTACCACATTTGACACATTGCGTTTATTTTTTTGAAAAGGTTGACAAATTGAGTATTATAGCAGTTATGCAGCTATATTCCTATGGTTTTAAATTTTAATCAAGAATGCTAGAAATCCCAATTAGTTATGATAAGATTCAATGAATTTTTTGTACCTTTGTTGCTATATATGAATATTACAAGAGCATCGTGCTTCTGTCTGTTTAAAAATGGAAAAATAGGAAACGAGGTCATATGTTTTTCATAAAAATAAAAATGTAAATGCTCCTACTATATATATATTATCTGATACTATTATGTTCTTTATTTATTTATTTTGACAAAATATTCTTTATTTGTTTAGTAAGATATTGAAATGAAAAACATATAAAAAAAAGTAAAAAATTGACGACACACATTGAGTAGTTAGTTATGCTATGCATATGCTAACAATTAAAAATGCATATATATGTTAACAAAAGTTTAAATATCATATTGGTCCTGTATGTACACGTTTTTTTGGTTTTTATCCATGTATCTTTTTTTCTAAACGTCTCTGAATGTGCAAATCTTGTTGATTTTTGTCCCTCATGTTAAAAAATGACTGCGTTTGTAGCTAATTAACTACGAATTAGCTACTTTGCACATTTAGTGGCTTTTCAAAAAAAATAAAAATACAGAGACTAAAACCAAAAAGCGCATACATACAGGGATCAATGTGATATTTAAGCATAAATTTTAATGAAATTCTTGTACTTTTTTTGTTTACAGCTGAATGGATTCAGGTAATACAGAGTTCGGCCACAAAATAAATAAAATTTAGCCAATAACTTGTTTATAAAAAAACGAATTCAAATTTTTTCGAACGGTTTATTCTAGAATAACTCATTAATCACTTTAGATTGGTGTCTTGCATAAACTTTTTTTTTTTGGTTTTTTACCTTTGTTGCTATATGAATATTACAAATGTATGCAACGTGCTTCTGTCTGTTGGAAAACACAGGAAACGAATGCGCTTAAACGAACCATGTCCAATAGTGGGTATATATTTTTTAAAGCATTGGTATGATGGTACCTTTATTGGAACAAAACGCAAATAAGTATCAGTTTCTTAAATAAATAAGCATTAATATATTAATGTTTTATCTACTAAAAAATAAGGGATTAGATAGAACAATTTCTATTATATTGTGTTTGATTTTAAAACTGTTTTTGGTGCTGGACAAACTGGGGGCAAAAGGATAGGACGAAAATTGAAATTTTTATTTCCCACAGAACCACGAGACAACTTTTTATTCTCTGCACAAGTTGTCTAAAATACCAGCATATCCTATTGTCCACCAAACATCTATCAAAACAAAGTTTGTTCAATATCTTAAACGTTTGTCTTGTACTATTTTGTACTGTTCTATACAGTAGTTTGTTGGAACAAAATTGATTTAAAAATGTTTGCCCCTAAATCTATTAAGGTTTTGATGATAACAAAGTATTAATGTACAATTGGAAGGACTAAAAATTTATTTTAAGTGTGCAGAACTTAGCTTCAGACAAGCTCTGAAGAAAGCTCAGAAGACAAGTCTTCAGAAGTTCGTAAGAACTCAGAAGATAAGAATCTTCAGAAGTTACTTACATCAGAGGATGAAGACATCAGAACTTTCTAAAGTCTGAAGTGAATCAACTCTGAGGTATATCTTGATTAGAGTGAAGATTCGAATTTGAAGGTCAACTCTCCTACCAATGAAGAAAAGGACCTCTCAACCTTGATCAGAACAACTACTTGCATTTTGTCTGTCCACAATGGAGAACGTGGGTTATCAGGCTTATTAGCTGAATAAGGAAAGTCTTCTCTGCACATGGTCAAAGTGTCTGAAACTCTTACTCTGTTTTGGAAACGACCAAACTGCATCAGACAAGTTGCTTGAAGACAAAGGATATCTTCATCAACGGTCATCTTTGCAACGACTCTTTCTCAGTCCTATATGTACTTAGAAGAATCAAGTTGCAAAATAAATCAACAATATTACACGCGCTCGAACAATCTCTGATTTGTGAATACAAGCTCTGAACCTCTGAACTAGTGTTTTTAACTCTTAGTCCAAATACCTTGTACTCATTGTATTTGATTTTTAAGGTTCTCACAAGAGCAGTTGTATTCTTTTAACTACTTTATTATCTCTGTTATTTGAGAAGTCTTAAGTTTGTGTGCTTAAGTGAGAAGTCTTAAGCTTGTGTGCTTGAGCATTGTTGTGAAGTCTCTTGCTTGTGTGCTTGAGCATTTGTAATCTTGTGTGATTATAGTGAAATCCCTTGGAAGTGCAAGGGGACTGGACTACTCTCGTTTTGTGAGAGGAACCAGTATAAATTGCTTGTGTGATCTCTCTCTCTCCCTTATCTCGTTTTATTGTGTTACTTATCCGCTGCTGTTGTAGTTAAGTTAAGAACTTTGAAAAAGTTTTAACTTGGCTAAAACACAATTCAACCCCCCTTCTTGTGTTTTCACACCTTCAATTGGTATCTAGAGCACTGGTCTGTTATTTTCACTTTACAGTGAGACAGTAAAGATCTTGTGAAAACACTATGTCTAGAGAAGACGATAGTATTAGAACAACTGGTGAGGCCAGTGGTGCTGGTGGTGGTCCTATAAATGCTTTTGGTTTTGACTACTTAAGTAATGAATCACATGAACATAGTGGCAATAGAAAAGCCCCTATATTCAATGGTGATGCATCATTATTTGAGTGGTGGAAGGAAAGACTGTATAGCAATATTATTGCTATTGATCATGAGTTGTGGGATTTGGTTGAGCTGGGGGTAACTTTTGAAAACTTAAATGAACATGGAAGATTGTCCATTGAGCACAGAAAGTTACTCTCACCAGCTAACCTAAAAACCTACACCAAGCATCACAGAGTAAAGGACATTGTTGTTGGTGCTATTAGACATGAAGATTATGTCAGAATAGAAAACAAGTCCTCAGCTAAATCTATCTTTGACTCTATGTGTGCTACCTATGATGGTAATGAAAAGGTTCAAGAGGCTAAGGCTAGTCTCTTGATAAGGCAATATGAACTCTTCACCATGCAACAAGATGAAAGCATTGAGACTATGTTTACAAGGTTTCAAATCCTTGTATCTGGTCTTAAAGCTCTTAAGAGGAGTTACTCCACCTATGACCATGTCCAGAAGATTCTGAGGAGTCTTCCTATTGCATGGAGACCTAAGGTCACTGCAATAGAGGAAGCTCAAAATCTCAAGACTCTGAGTCTTGAGGCTCTGATAAGCAATCTCAGAAGCCATGAGATGGTTCTGAATGCTGATTCAGAAGCTAAGAAGAAGTCCAAGTCTGTGGCTTTACAGACTCAGCTTCTTGACATTGAAGAGGAATCTTCTGCAGATGGTCAAGAGGAGGAAATGGGTGAAGACGAGTTTGCCTTATTCACTAAGTTTCAGCAATGGAACAAATTTAACAAAAGAAACTTCAGAGGAAATAGCTCAAGAAATTTTGTCAGCAAAAAAGATGATCAGAAGAACTGCTTCAACTGTAAGAAGCCAAGACACTTTATTGCTGACTGTCCAGAAATGTCTGCCAAAGACAAAAGCAAAAGATACAGCTCAAAGAAGCAACAATTTAAGAGCAAGTTGAAAAAGAGTCTGATGGCTACTTTTGAGGAGCTATCATCTGAGGAAGAAGTTGAGGAAGAGGAAGAGGCAAATCTAGCCCTAATGGCTTCAACCGACTCAGATGCAGATTCAGAGGATGAATCAGAATCAGATTCAGAAGTTACAGATGAGGTATTTTCTGATTGTTCTAAACCTCAACTTATAACTGCGCTTAACAAGGTCATTGAGAAACATCTCAGAGTGTTAAGTAAACAAAAAGCTTTACAAGAAAAGCTTAACACTCTGACTGAACAGGAAGGTCATTTTCAAGGTCTATATCAAGAAACTCTGAACAGAGTGAATGATCTTGAAAAGGGTTGTGCTGTGTGTCACAAACCCATTGATGAGCAGGAAATGGCTCTTCAACAGTTTGTGCATCTCAACCTTGGGAAGAGCAAGGCTGCAAATTGGGTTTATAATGTCATGAGACACAGAGGAGAAGGACTTGGCTATGAATATGGTAGAACATATTCAAAGCTAAAGACCTTTGCCAAAAAGGTTGGAAAATCTTGGGTTTATTATGTTGTTCCACAAAGTGAAGAGGGAAAGAATTCTGGTACTCTGGGAAATGAGGATGATGATCTGAGAAAATTAGAAGCTGACAGCTCAGAGGAACCAAGTTCTTCAGGATCTGGGAAGAAAAGTTCAGAAGATAGAAGTTATTCAGAACCTGAGAATATTAGTTCAGATGTTCTGAAAACTTCAAAATCTGAGACTTCAACTTCTGGAACCAAAGGAACTTCAGTACCTGACTCAAGTCAATCTAAAAGCTCAAAAGTCTTTAAAAGAAAAAATTCAAACTCCAAATCTCAGAGGCAATACAGGACTCAGATTATTTATGATTCTAGAGTCAGTAGATATAACCAATCAGAACAAAGGATTGGTGATAAATACAAATTCTGGAATCATAAACAATCCAAATCCTGGAATAATAACAACTCTCAAACAAAGAAAAAGTTCCAAAAGAGTTATTATTCCAAACCAAAATCTTTCTCTAACACTCAACAACATAGTAAGCATTTGTGGACTAACAAGCGTGGACCCAGAAGATGGGTACCAAAAGCTGAAATAATGTACCATTCAGATTTACCTACTAGGAAAGGATATGTCCTGCCTAGAGCATGGAAACAAGTCCAATGAAAAGGAAGAAGGGCTTATATCCTAGACAAATGGCTGACAGGTTCTCAAGTTTCCAATCAGAACTTGAGAAATGAAGAGGAAGAATACTGGGATGACTTTATCATTAACTGTGATGAAGAATTCTACCGCAATGATTAAAGTTGTTTCTCATACAGCCTACCACTCAAGGAAGTATCATGAATCACTCATGGTATCTGAATAGTGGATGTTCAAGGCATATGACTGGTGACAAACAACTATTTTCTAAGTTGACTCTAAAAGAAGGAGGATCTGTTGGCTTTGGAGGCAATCAAAAGGGAAAAATAATAGGTACAGTTCCTACAGACTCTGAACATCAAAGGAATGAAGCAGCTGCTGAACCTGCTGTTGATGAATCTGAAGATGATGAACCCCCTAGAAACACTTTCAAATACAAATCATTACATCCAGAGGAACTGATCTTAGGCAACAAAGATAGTCCAAGAAAGACAAGATCTCAACTGAGAAATGAGGAGTCTTTAGTTGGTCTTATTTCAATGATGGAACCCTCAAAGATTGATGAAGCTCTGAAAGATGATGCTTGGATAGTAGCAATGCAAGAAGAGCTGAATCAATTTCAAAGGAATGATGTATGGACTCTAGTGCCCAAACCTTCACACAAGAACATTATTGGAACAAAATGGGTATTCAGAAACAAGCTGAATGAACAAGGTGAAGTGGTAAGAAACAAGGCTAGACTGGTTACACAAGGTTATAGTCAGCAAGAGGGGATTTACTATACTGAAACCTTTGCACCAGTAGCTAGACTTGAAGCTATCAGGTTACTTCTATCTTATGCTGTTAATCATGGAATAACTTTGTATCAGATGGATGTCAAAAGTGCCTTCTTAAATGGCTTTATTTCTGAAGAAGTGTATGTTAAGCAACCTCCTGGTTTTGAAGATGTCTCAAACCCAGAACATGTTTTCAGATTGAAGAAATCACTGTATGGTCTGAAACAAGCTCCAAGAGCTTGGTATGATAGACTCAGTAATTTCCATCTTGAAAAGGGTTTTGAGAAAGGGAAGGTTGACTGCACACTCTTCAGAAAAACAACCAAAGAAGATATTTTAATCATTCAAATATATGTTGATGATATTATTTTTGGTTCAACTAATGCTTCCTTGTGCAAGAATTTCTCTAAGATAATGCAGGATGAATTTGAAATGAGCATGATGGGAGAATTGAAGTTCTTCCTTGAAATTCAAATTAATCAGAAGAAGGAAGGAACTTATGTTCATCAATCAAAATATACAAAAGAACTTCTGAAGAAGTTCAACCTAGATGATTGCAAGATAATGAACACTCCTATGCATTCAACTACTAACATGAGCAAGACAGAAGATGAAGGAAAAGTAGACCAAAAAGTCTACAGAGGTATGATTGGTTCCTTACTCTATCTGACAGCCTCTAGGCCAGATATTTTATTCAGTGTTTGCTTATGTGCAAGATTCCAGTCAGATCCTAGAGAATCTCATCTTACTGCTGTAAAGAGAATCTTCAGGTATCTGAAAGGAACAACTAATCTTGGACTTCTCTATAAGAAATCCAATGATTATGTGCTAAATGGATTTTGTGATGCTGACTATGCCGGAGATAAAATTGAAAGAAAATCCACAAGTGACAATTGTCAATTTGTTGGTGAAAACCTTATCTCCTGGGCTAGTAAGAGACAAACTACTATAGCTTTGTCTACAGCAGAAGCAGAATACATTTCAGCAGCTAAGTGTTGCACACAACTACTCTGGTTAAAATATCAGTTAGAAGATTATCAAGTAAGCAGTCACAATATTCCTTTATATTGTGATAATACTGCAGTCATTCATCTTTCTAAAAATCCTATCCTTCACTCTAGTGCCAAACATATTGAAATTAAACACCATTTCATCAGAGATTATGTTCAGAGAGGCATTATAGATATTAAGTTTGTTGATACTGAAAATCAATGGGCTGACATATTTACTAAAGTCTTACCTGTTGAAAGATTTGATTTTATAAAGAAACATCTGAACATGTTTTCAATCTCTGAATAAAATTTTTTTTTGGCTTCTAAGGTGTAAGAGGTTATGTATCTCAGAACTTCTGGTTCAGAACATCTGAACACATAAGATCTGAAGTACTTAACTCTGATAGAATCTTTTCAACTCAGAGGCTCTGACCTTTCTAAGTGGAAAACGTTCAGTATTCGCTACTGAACAGTTATTCACTAAGTTGGCAGTTACCAAGTAATCTTTTGCACGTGGCTCATGTGTGTCAGGTAGTGGGTGGTTAATGATGACTTTTGATATTCAAATTTTTGTCAATAAGCGTAACTTCCCATGTTTGCCATTTTTGTGTTAACTGTACGCATTTAAATAAACTTACACAATACACTTGCACACTTTTCACTCTCACAACCTACACTTTTATTTCTCTCTAAACCTCCAACAAAAATCTTCTTTCTCTCTCGTTAGTTCCTACCCTAACCCTAAACTTCATCATGGCCGCTTCGTCTTCAACCTCAACAACTAAGATTCCTCCGTTCATGTTCAAAAATCTTCAAATAGTTGGGAACGAGATGGAATTCCCTGAATCTCAACTAACTCTACTTCCTGAGAAGATGGTCGACTTTGATAGTTTGAAAGCAAATGGATTTGATGTAGCCTTACTTTTCTGCTCAAGGCTGGGATAGATACTTTGAGATGCTAAATGGTCCTATCTACCCAGATCTTTTGAAGAAATTCTGGATGAAAGCAAGAGTGTTTACTAAGATCGAAGCTAAGCAAGAAGAACTTGCAGCTATTGAAAGGGATCCTAGCTTGAAGGGTAAAACCAGAAAGGAAATGGGTCTTTTGGAGTTTACTGGTACACAGATTCGGTCAAATGTCTGTGATATCAATCTCACCTTTTCTAAGATTCATTTCAACGCCCTACTGGGTTTGGAAAACTCTGGGTTGGTCTTAGACAAGTTTGAGAAGGATACAAGGTTTAGAAAAGATCTTCTGCATAGGATGTGTGTGGATATGGAGCTGAAGGGAAAGGTTAAAAGTTTGACGGATGAATGCAGAGTTTTATTCAAGATCATTCTGTCCTCTATCAGTCCAAGAGTGGGTGGTACTGATACTATCTCTTGGACTCATCGACATCTGATCTACTTTCTTCTGACTGAAAAGAAAGTAAATCTGGGAGATTATTTCTTTGAGAGAATCTGCGAAGCCATCTTCTTAAGCAAGTCTCAGAGGAAAACAACTATTGTTTATCCTAGATTGTTATCAGATCTTCTATTTCAAGGCCACATCATAGAAAATCTGAAGAAGTTCTATCCAGAACTTGTGGCTTGCAAGATTACTCCAGAAGTCCTGACTGCTAGTTTTCTGACAAAGATGCATATGATCAACACCAAAGTGGTTCAACCTGCACAAGAATTCTCAGTTCGTCTTGGATCAACACCAAAGTGGTTCAACCTGCACCAAAATGGTAAACCTTTGATCTCTGAATTGGACGCAGAGGAAGTCATTTAGGATTATCTGAAGAAGCTTCAGGATGAAGGTTTTGAGGTTACCCGGGAGATGGTTCCTAAGGCTCCTCAGAACATGTACAAACCTAGGAAGACTAAGAGGAAAGCTGTTGTGCAAGAGGTGGAAGTTCAACCAGATCTTCTTGCTCTGAAGAAGGTCAAAGTTGAACAATCTATGGCTGAACAGAGGACTAAGAGGAAACATGAAGATGCTGCTGACAAGGTTGCTGAAGCATCGTCTAAAAAGCCAATCATTCTTGATGAGGAGGAAAGTGAATCAGGTGAGACTCAATCTGATGATGAGACTGAGTCTGATGAAGAAACTCTTGGTGTCAAGCTGCGAAAGAAACAAGTCCCTGATTCTAAAGGTAAGACTCCTAAGTATGTTTTTAATGAAGCTGAAATTGGAATAGGTTTTACCAAACCTCTTAGAACTATCCATCCCAAACCCATCAATATTTCATCTTCTGACAATTCAGAAGAAATTGCTTGTTCTTCTGATAAATCTCAACAGAAGGGTAAACAAGTTTCTTCTGAAAACCCTCTTTCAGAACTAGAAAAACACCTTAGCCCTGACTCCTTAAATAACCATTCTTTCTCCTATGAAACTACCAAGCCAACATCACCTCCCAAACCAAAATCACCACCAAATCTACCACCATCTGAACCTCAACCAGATATCTCTCCTGCACCCATTAACTCTCCCACCAAACAAACCTCTCCCAGCAAATCTCCTGAACCAACCTCTGAACCCACATCATCTGAACCAGCTTCTGAACCTAACCCTAACTCAAGTGCTGAACTTGTTTCTCCTGAGCATATCCATACTTGTGCTCCCTGCCCTTCAGAGGCAGATGTTGTTCTCATTGACAACCCTGCTTCTGAATCACTAAAACACTCCACCATTCCCTATATCTCTCCCACACCTTCTGACCTTTTCGGTAACCTTTCCAATCAGCATTATGATGATCTTCTTAGGTTGTCTAAAATTAAGAACAGATTTTTGGTATGTCCTTCTGATGTGGATGCTGAAGTTTCTGCTATCAAGGCAAAGATTTGTCATGATCTGGATTCGATCGGTAAGGATATTAAGGCTGTGATTGGTAAAAGGGATCTGGAGGTTGTTAATTTGATGAGAGAAGGTCTTGCAAGGGTCAGTCGAAAGAGGTTAACCATGTTTAATCATGAGGAAACTGAGCTTGCCAGGATTGCTGCTTAAACTGCTAGGGAAACTGCTGATGAAGTGCTGCTGAATGTGTTTAAGAATTGCTGGGTAGATTCTAAGTTGTTCAAGAGTTTAGAAGCTCAGAGGATTGAATCTGAACGACTTGCTCAAGCAACTGAGGTCATTGCTCAAGAGGCTGCAACACTGCATCAGGAAGATGTTTTCATGATTGATTATACAGAGGATGGTGGATCTTCCTCCAATATAGCACAGGCTCCAGTGGATGCAGATCAACTACGGGTTTTACAAGAAGCTATTGAGCAACAAAGGGCTGATCATCAGAATCTGGAATCCAAAGTGGACAAGCTGGATTCTAAGGTGGACAATCTCAATGACAAATTCGACATCATCATAGCCCTCCTCAAGAAACCCTAGGATTCTAAGCACTTATTATATGTTGTTTAAATTATTTTTGTTTGTTTTGTTTCTCAACTTCTGAACATTTGGTTTTAACTTTTATGGTTTTAATCTTGGTTTTGTTTATTATGTTCTTGTCTTTATTGTGTGTTTATGCTTTGGTTCTCTTATCTTTTCATAATTTTTTTTTTGTTTGTTACACCTTCTTAATAGACAGAAACACAAGAACAAGCAGAATTTAAAGAATTTTTTTTTTTATTAATAGCTGAATATGCTTGAATACATTGGCAAAAGAAAAAGACGACCTAATCCTATTCAGATGGATAGTACTCAGAAGAAATCTCAGATTTCTCCTCAGCATCATCTGAAGATATCTCTATAGGCTCTGGGTCCTGCTCTTCTTCTTCTTCTTCTTCTTGTTCCTCTTCAGGAACATATCCTGCCAGGAATTCAGCATAGTCAGCATCTATCTCATCCTCCTCAGCTTCAGAATCTGACGAGATGATGATGATTTCAGCTTCTTGTGGTTTCTTGTCTTCTTCTCTCCTTCTATCATCCCTCTCACGTTCTTCATCTTTCTTTTTGCGAAACTCTGCAAAACGAGCACTAAATCTTTTCATTCTTCTTGATTTTTTTTTTCTTTTTTCTGAATATTGTTTGCGTTTTGTTGTGAAGAATGTTTGTCAAACTTGTTCTCTATTTATAGCGTTTTTGGCGCTTTGTTTTTTGTTTTGAAATAAATTCACCTTTGTAACAACCAATTTCTATCTTTGACTATCTTGGTTTTCTAACTTTTTGCTTTTTGATAATGACAAAAGGGGGAGTAGTTACGCATTAATTCATAAGTTTCAAAAAGCTGAAACCACGCTATTGTTTGTTGTATTGTTTGTTGTGCTATTAAAGTTGTTTTTGCAAATACTTATTTTAATGCGGAGACTAAGTATTTTAAAACTGAAAATAAATTTCATAAGTAAGGATAAGTTAAAAGTGCAATTTTAACTTAACCTTATGAGACTTAGGAGGAGAGCTTGCAAACCTCTCGTTCTGAAGAAAAACATGAAATTTGTTTTTATTCTAAAACTACTTAAATCTTATACTAAATTAAAATATCATGGATAAAACTTAAAGCTTAGGCTTTATGGAGTATCAATCTTAGGGGGAGCTTGCAAACCTCATAAACCTAAGAGAAACATGATAAGTTAATTTAACAACAATTGTCAATTAATACTTATGTTTGTCATCATCAAAAAGGGGGAGATTGTTGGAACAAAATTGATTTAAAAATGTTTGCCCCTAAATCTATTAAGGTTTTGATGATAACAAAGTATTAATGTACAATTGGAAGGACTAAAAATTTATTTTAAGTGTGCAGAACTTAGCTTCAGACAAGCTCTGAAGAAAGCTCAGAAGACAAGTCTTCAGAAGTTCGTAAGAACTCAGAAGATAAGAATGTTCAGAAGTTACTTACATCAGAGGATGAAGACATCAGAACTTTCTAAAGTATGAAGTGAATCAACTCTGAGGTATATCTTGATTAGAGTGAAGATTCGAATTTGAAGGTCAACTCTCCTACCAATGAAGAAAAGGACCTATCAACCTTGATCAGAACAGCTACTTGCATTTTGTCTGTCCACAATGGAGAACGTGGGTTATCAGGCTTATTAGCTGAATAAGGAAAGTCTTCTCTGCACATGGTCAAAGTGTCTGAAACTCTTACTCTGTTTTGGAAACTACCAAACTGCATCAGACAAGTTGCTTGAAGACAAATGATATCTTCATCAACGGTCATCTTTGCAACGACTCTTTCTCAGTCCTATATATACTAGAAGAATCAAGTTGCAAAATAAATCAACAATCTTACACGCGCTCGAACAATCTCTGATTTGTGAATACAAGCTCTGAACCTCTGAACTAGTGTATTTAACTCTTAGTCCAAATACCTTGTACTCATTGTATTTGATTTTTAAGGTTCTCACAAGAGCAGTTGTATTCTTTTAACTACTTTATTATCTCTGTTATTTAAGAAGTCTTAAGCTTGTGTGCTTAAGTGAGAAGTCTTAAGCTTGTGTGCTTGAGCATTGTTGTGAAGTCTCTTGCTTGTGTGCTTGTGCATTTGTAATCTTGTGTGATTATAGTGAAATCCTTTGGAAGTGCAAGGGGACTGGACTACTCTCGTTTTGTGAGAGGAACCAGTATAAATTGCTTGTGTGATCTCTCTCTCTCCCTTATCTCGTTTTATTGTGTTACTTATCCGCTGCTGTTGTAGTTAAGTTAAGAACTTTGAAAAAGTTTTAACTTGGCTAAAACACAATTCAACCCCCCCTTCTTGTGTTTTCACACCTTCATAGTTATATTTTGTAGATCAAACGGACCCATATTGTTACGAGAGACTCATTTATAATGATGTAGAATTTTTTGTGAGATATATAGTTATTTGTGAGACTCATTTATAATTTTTAAAGGTGCTAGGTTGAAAGAATGAAGTACTTATTAAATATTATTATTAAAAAATTATTTAAATGAAACATGTATACACGTGAAACTCAATTAAGTATAAAAATATGGAGCTCCATTGTGGATGTAATTATTGATGTTAGATACTTTTCATAAATATGTCCATGCTCATATTATTATTTAATATTATAGGTTCTTTATTTGTATAGTAAGATATTGTAATGAAAAACTAAAAAAAAAAAGAGTAAAAACTTATTAAGAATACATTGACTCATTGAGTAATGCATCCTCATTCTATTATTTAATATCACGTTCTAAATATTGTAACTTCTCTTAACTCTTACCAAGTACATGTATAATAGCAATAGGAAACTTCCTTATCATGTGATCCAAAAATATGAATGTATTTCTTTTGCCTCTTAAATGATCCACATTTTATTTTTGTTTGATAAATGAATCTATCTAAATTTACCTTAATTAGTCAAGGCCGTCGAAGAATTTATGGGATATATAAAATAAGTTATCTCCTTTTATTTTGGATTGGGCCTAGAGTTGGCCCAAATCCCCTTCTGCTAGGACGTCGAGGACGACACAACAAGATATGGCTGGCCTTGCCGCTCCACGTCAGCAAATCACATTTACCATGTGCTCCTCCACGCGAGGACGTGTGTTCCTTGAAGTATATCCCTTATCCCTGATAAGTGGAACAACTTGACTCAGGATGAGGACCTAAAACGGTTTCTCCCTCCATCCAAGGAGAAGTCCTGGCAGTCATCCTTAGTGGGCTGTTCAACACGATCCATTAAAGAGACCTTTGGCCCAACGCTGGTGGGGGCTCTATAAAAATCCACCTCTAGATGAGGGTTAGGTATTCAATTAATTCTAAACCTAACCTTAAACTTGTGTCTCATTCTCTGAACTAACTTAAACATCGGAGTGAGATACAAACCCCCCTCCGTTGGACGATCAACTACAGACGCTTACCGGTCACACCTTCTCTGATCATTAGGTAAGATCACCTTTCAACTAAATTTTTTCTATAGCAATGGTCAAAAATAGAACTTATATCCATCTATTTCAAGGGTCCAAAACCTTACTATACTTAAACTTTATTTGTGTTGCATATAATACACGATCCTATAGCATAGTATGAGTTGGTTCTTTAGGATCATTTCTCATACTTTAATGTTTTTCAAACCATCTTTCATACTTAACCATTATAGCTTTAACCCTTGGCATGTTAGTTGAGACTTAAAATTCTATATTGGCTCAGATCATCTAGAATAAAACTCTGACTTCAATTGAAATTCTCGCTAGTAGATGATAAAATTAGTTGTGGATTAATAAGTTATATGATCATATACCGAGTCTTAAAAAATAAAAGAACTATATATATTCGGGGGACAACAAAAAAACAGTTATAATTAGTTGTACGTTGTGTAATTGAAGTGTGTAAAATATGTAAGAAACAAGTAAGAAAATTGAAAAAACAAGAGAGGTTTAATTTGGTCCTTTAAAGATATGCTTCCATGTGTTTGCTCTGCATAAACATGACTGCCATCACGTGAACAACCTGACCAAAACAATATCCCTCCCTCCCCACCATCATATATACCATTCATTATTCTTTTCTATTTTTCCTAAACTCTTTCCTTTCAATGGTGAGGCAAAAAACATGCACACAAATTAAAATTTAGAGACACAAACACTTAACAGTTAACATATTGAAAAAAAGAAAAAGTGATGACATTATGTTATATACTAGTTTGTTACACACAGTACATAAATTTATTACAATGAGAGTTTGACCATATGGTCTGCCTAATAGTTAATAGTACTGCAGATAAAAGTGGCATTAATTAGGGCTTTGTTTGGTATATTTCTACCTGCATCTCCATGTGCTTTCCTTGCCAAATTTTGAATGTTGTACCAAATCATTTTCATCTTAATTAGCTTATAAGAAAAATACCAGCAGATTCCGTGAGGCATAACTCAGTTATTAATGTTGTTTTTTTTTTGTCGTATAGCCTAATAGTTAAAAATTCACTCTTGAAGTGAACAACTGAGAGATACTGGATTTGAACTCCGACCTCTCTATATAAAATGTGATATTCTTACCAACTGAGCTATATTCTCGGAGACACAGAATTAATTTATTTAAAACAATTTGTGTCACCTCAAATATATCCACCGATTTTTTTTTCTTTACAAAACTCGATATCTGACCTTAGGACCGACTAATCCATCGATATTACAAATGTTTTATTCATAGTGGGGATCAAACCATCTTCTTTATCACTTAACTCATTTACCTTTCTCTTTGTTGGGAAGTCCGGAGGAGCTCGGGAGAAACAGTAGGGTCAATGCTCCAAGGCCACAAGAGAGGGAGACGCCACATTTCCACCCAAAATCTTAAGGCATTAAGTTAGTTGGGTCACCTCTCTTATAAATTCAACATTGTTTCCACACTTGAAACCCAACAATCTCCCCTAAGTGGAGTTCTCAGATCTTATAGTTGATCCAATCGACTTCCGCTCCCCGACTAAGTTGAACCACAACTCTGATACCACTTGTTGGGGAGTCCGGAGAAGCTCGAGAGAAACAATGAGGTCAATGCTCCAGGACAACTCTCTTAATTATAATTAAATTCAACATTTTTTTCATACATAGTCGATGTGAGACTTAACCACTCACACTTAAAAACCCTAACACTCTTAAATATTTAAGAGTTTTTCTTCTTAACCACATTTTCATCTATAAAATTCATATCCAAAACCTAATTTGAAAAAGCTCCTAGTTCTACTTAGGACCCAACACAATGTTGGTAGGCCATATAGCATAGCATATGTGTATTAAGAGGTAGGTTGCAATGAAAAAACAACAAAAGAACAAATCAATTTCTAGGCTCAAAATATTCAATACATTTTCCTATGTTCTCTCCCCATGCCTACGTGTGGATGACAAAGATTAACAATAACAAGAGAGAGAGGAAAAAAGAGATATGATGAATAAGACCAGAAAGCACGAGGTAGGGTAACATTAGACCACAAAACCACATGGTTTTGCTTATTGCTCTTATAGGGTATAAGATCTTCAAACTATATGTGATATGTGATATGTGATATAAGGGTTAGGTATGGTAGTTAGAAAGTCCAATATCACGCTCTTGTTCCTCAATGGGACCATATAGTATATCATAAACAATTTGCTAGGACTTTCTTTTTTATCTTTTCCTTTATTAAGATCCGGATAAAATGGAATAATTAAAAAATAATAATAAAGCAACACTACTTTTACAACTTTTTATTTATTTATTTATTTATGCATTTTCATCACAGTATTCAGTGCATTGGACCGTCTAATATGGTTCGAAGTTCAGTTCTGACATCTAATGGTTTCAATCCCTTTCGTTTGCAGTTGTGGAGGATCGAACCGTGATTTCCTTATCAAATTCATCGTCAATCACTACTGAATCAACTAACTATATGTCACTTTTGCAACTTCTTTTTAACACGTTTTCATTTTCTAGTTCCCTTAATTTAATTACTTCTCTCTCCTTATTTTGGAAAAATGTAATTTGCTAAACAATAGGATAAGTACTCGTGGCACATTATGCCAAATATTTCTTTTGTTTGGTATAGATTGTATGTAAAATTTTCACGTTGCTAATCACATGTTGATCTTAGAATCCTCTAAAGACAATTAACATGTTGGTCTTCTCGAGTTCAACAAATGCTCCTAATTTTGTCAACTACAAAATATTATCCTAATCAAGGTTTTGTTGGCAAAATATTTTAATAGAAATGTAGTGAAAAGGAAGTGATACAAATGTACAAAATACATATACGAGATTCATACATTTTGATGTTTTTATTTGTCATATACATTATTTCATATTTTATTTTCCAAATTATTATGGAACAATATAAAAGAATTTTGTTCCCGTGAGTTTAACCCAGTTAGTAAATATATTGCATTATATATGTAGGGACTGAAGTTTGAACCCGGACACCTCACTTATTCACCTTAAAGTTAAAGTTTTTAGCTACTAGACAACTTGACAAAAAATAGAATTTTAATTTTTTTTTATGTCTATATTTTTTCTCACATACATGGTCAAAAAGTGAAAAGCATGTCCAAGTTTTTCAATATCTCTCGGCTATCCACTCGAGTCTTTTGTTATCGTTTTCTCTCCCAAATTATTTCTGTAAAAAAAAATATATGATATATTTAAATGCACTTTTAATCCTCCATTTTAACTGTATTTAAACTTTACATTCTACATTTCTAAATTTGGCATTTTAGTCTCTTTTTCAAGATTTTTTACTCATATATAGTTCCAAACTTAATTTTTAATTATATAGTGTAACATTTTCGTTAATGAATATTTGACGATGTAACATTGTTAATATGAATCAAAAACTTTGTTGCAACATTTTCTTTTATAAGTTTTATTGATCAAATATAAACATGTTCTTCTAAAATCTAATGATTCTTGTCCAAATTAACAAGCAACACTATCAAATGTATTTCAACATTATTAATGAAATTATGACACGTTATAAAACTAAACCTCAAGCTAAGTTATGAGAAAAAATGTCAAAACTTGTAAAACAAGCATACTAAAACCCCAAATTTAGAAATAAAGGTTGACTGATCAAGTTCTGTTTCAATAAAATAGGAGACAAAGAGAAAAATACTTCAAACCAATATGATATTATGATTCAATTACTTATAGTGTTAGTAGTTTTATATTGCATACATCACAATGTGCATATACGTAGATTTAACCAAGTGGTTAACGAGTTTCTCATATAGGACGAAACGTTCGCGAGAACTCATGTTTAATTTTTTGTGGAAATAATTCTTCGTCAGATTTTACTTATCTTGCGATTGAACTCTGAATTATGAGAGTCCTATTCTCTTAAGAATCAGAGGGTCAATACAAAAAAAAATGTATGCAGAGATTTTTTTTTCATTAAATGTGACATTTCATAATAAAACTTAATAACCATTTGCACATAGTTAAATTATACACAATTATATTGTCACCATGGATTTTATGATGGTATTGAAATAATTTTCATTTACATCGATGGGAGAGTTCAACCCCTTAAATAAATCTCAATTACCTCAAGATAATTAATTTCTACAATTGCGCGCGGAGAATACCTTTAGCATAAAAAAAATCATTGAATAGACTTGTACCATATTTTTAGAGACAGTTTAGCTGCTGCTCTTAGTATGACATAAGATTTGCGTCTCTTAATTATATTGTTGAAGTTTGATGCTTGAGAAATGCATATGAAAAAAAAATGATACTATTAAAGTTGAAAATGAAATAAGATAGTACTAAGATTTGAAGTGGGTCGTTGGAGGATTTGGATTCGGTTGCCGGCAGGGTAACGTGGTAGAAAATAAATGAGAAAAAAAAAAACACGTCAAAGAAAGCACACACCCTTGAAAATTAGAGAATAAACACGTGGCACTACGTTGGAATGAAAACTACAACTAAATGTGCTGTGTTGTATCTGACTAAGCAAACCACCCATCATATCATATTCTTTTCTTATACTTTCTTCAAATATACATACATAACCCATATTCTTTTCCTATTTTTTCTTCAAATATACATACATAAATCAAGGTAAATTATAATATGGATCATTTCATCAAGTGGTCCATGATAGACTAGTCACGAATAACATTATAATGAATACGAATTTTACAAAATTCATCGTTTGATTGAAAGTTTAGATCATATAGATCATCCATAAAAAAATTTAGAAAAATTGAAAACCATTTGATATGTTATTGAGACACATCAAGATTAACAGTTTATTAAATAACGTAAATCTTGATGGGTCTCAATAACATATCAAATGATTTTCAAAAAAATTTAAAAAATTTATAGATGATCTATACGATATAAACTTTCAATCCAATAACGAATTTTGTAAAATTCATATTCTACTGGCTTGTAAGGATCCAGTATAAACTTCCTCAGCTGAGACACATGGAACACATCATGCAGTCCTGACATAGCTGGAGGCAGTGCCAGCTGATAAGCAACTTCACCGACACGCTTAATTATCTGATAGGGTCCAATGTATCTCAGACATCAGTATCCTCTTCTATATCAACTACTGTGAAATCAACTGGAAAAAGTAGTTTGTTGACATTTACTATGACATCTTTCACGATCCCACTTGGGCGTATGATTGACTGATTTGCTAGCACGATCTCTTTTTCATAGTTAGTGTTGAGCTCCCCAATCTCCCATTTCTTTGCGAACGTCAGTGGCATTAAGTTGATGCTGGAGCCTAAGTCACAAAGGGCTTTTCCTTGCGCCTTTCCCAAACATCAGGGTATAGTAAATGTTCCAGGGTCTTTCCGGTTAATGGGGAGTTTATTTTCTATATTCATTCTTTCAACGAGAGTTTCTTCGTAGTATTCATCTAACTCCTCCATGAACTCGCCATATGCTTCCTCCAGAGTTAGCCCTAGCTGTATGAACCACTTCTGAAGTTGTCTTAGCTCCTTCTCATCCTTCTTCCGTTTTTCTTCAGCCGTTTCAGTTCTTTCTCCAACAACCTTACATTCTTCCTTTGTAGGATATTCAACTGTATTTCCAGCATAGTCCTTCGAGAAATTCGTGATGAGTTTGGTTAGCTGTCCTATCTGAGTCTCCATATTTTTTATTGAGGCTCCTTGATTTACAGCGGTTGATTGCATATTCTCAAAGTTCGTCTGGCTTATCTTGACGAATTGGTTGAATGCCTCTTCCAAAGGTGATGGTTTTCGTGGTTGTTGGGTATGTTGTGCTCCTTGAGCAGAGTTTTGATTCCACATAGGGTTTTGATTACCCCAGCTTGAGTATGGACTCAGTCATCTCATGTATTTGGCGTACTCTTCGTCAGAGATTCCTTCTGGAACACAGTAACCGTTAGGATGGTTCTCATGACAAAAGTCACAGGTTTCGTGGACCTTTTTCACCTCAGCCCCTAGGGTGGCCTTTTCCAGCTTCCTTTTTAGTAGGTCTATCTTCTTCTGATAGGCAGTTTCATTATCCAGTTGCAGCATTCCAGCAGGTTTAGAAGTTCGCTCGCTGCTCATGTTGTATTCATTCTGGCACATTTGTTCAATGAGCTTATTAACTTCTTCTACGGTATTTGCATTGATCGATCCTCAAGCTGAGGCGTCAAGGTGCATCCTATGTTGTATGGGCATTCATCCGGTGAAGATATGCATCAACTCCATAAGGTCTAGACTATGGTTAGTGCACTTTCTTTTCAGTAGGTTAAAGCGCTCATAGGCTTCTCCTAGTGTTTCGTTGTCATGCTGCTTGAAGTTCATGATATATGCCTTTCTCTTCTGGAACTGGTTGTGGGTGAAGAATCGTTCCAGAAACTTGTCTTTCTGCTCCTTCCACGTCTGGATGGTTTCACTGGGTAAGCACTGTAGCCATTATTTTGTTGTACCTGTCAAGGAAAAAGCAAACAGTCGAAGCTTTTTCTGTATTTGGCAGGTGTCGGAGAACTAGGTCAGATGGTCCCATGGGTCTCTATTAGCTCTCCCATCGAATTGGTTCTCTCGCAGTCCTGTTAGGACGTTACCCTTGATGTCAAGTTGACCAGGTCGGCTGGTTGGAAACCAAGAGATATTTGCTCCGTGTCGGATCTCTTGCAGTAGTCTCTCATCATTACTCTAGGTTCGGCTGCCATAGCTTCTCTCTTTTTCTTTGTCGTAGGTTCTTTCTTAGAGTTTTTTCTGGCTTCGGATCGTATTCGACGATTTCAGGATCTGTTTCCTGCATACACTAAAGAAGATACCTTAGCAACACAATTTTAAATATTTTTGGTTGTTCTTATACGCAAAGATTCAACCACAGGGATTCCTAGGTAAGAGAGGTGAATCACTAGGATCGCTTAAGTATCATATCTTGCCTAGCCAGAATCGTCTGTTAGTTTAATTTTTGCAAGAACAGATTTTTAAAATTTTTGATTTTTTTTATTTGTTTTTTTCGAAATATTTACAATTCTTAAGCTACGCTAGTTACTTTGTAAACACAATCCCCGGCAACGGCGCCAAAAACTTGACAGTGGTTCTGCAAGTGCACAGAATCGCTATCAAGTAATAAAGTGATAAGTGTATCGTTCTCCACAGGGATTGTGCCAAGGTTACTAGTTTCGCTTAGGAATATCGTAGTTGCCTTCGCTTTGTTTGTTTTGAAAGGTATCTTTGCGGGTAATTAGTAAAATGCAGGAAATAAATGCTGAATTTAAATGACTGGAAAGTAAAATGTGTGTATGTGTGACCACACAGGGTGGTTAAGTGTGGTTGGATCCCTCCTTTACTCCTGCTTGGTTATTCAATTTTTTCCCTCTATTAGGATTTAGACTGTTGAAAATAGGTTTGAAGCAATATCTGTTCCTATTTCTATTACCAAGTTATACAGAGCCTAGTTAAATGTTACCCTTACTCTATTTAAGCATCATCGCCCCAAAGTTCCACTTTTTTGTTAAAACGTTGGTATCATTACCTCAGTGACTCCGTGTGTCATAAACTGTCACGTGTGCCTAAAACTAGTTACTTACCCAAAAGCAACTCTGTAAGGTCGAAATTATTGTGCGTTCTAATCCTATACTAAGACCTCAGATACTGAATTTAATGGTCTCATGTTGGCCCTAGCATACCGTCCTTCGTTCGGGATTACTAGCTTCGTTTCCTATGCGATATCTACTAAGTCCTTAGATTTTATTCTAATGTGATCAGTATTAAAAAAATATAAAACCAGACGATAAAAGAGTTAGCAATAAGAAAGCAATTGAATTATACCTAAATTGTATAAATTACAAACCAAACATTCGTAAGGGAGTTCCTCGACTCCACCTAACCTAGGAAAAATAAATTACAAAAGCAAAAAGAAAAGAACTTTATTGGCCTTGGAGTTCCTTGGCCTCCTTGCCTCCTCCTTAGAGTTCTCCTAACTCTGGAGTCAATATTGAACAAGATAATAGTGGAGGAAGGAGACTCTATTTATAGTTTTTCAGCTGGGTTTGAGCTTTTTCTGCGCGTCCATCGCACCCAACGTGGCCAGGATGACGTGTATTTTCGCCTCATCGTGGCCACGATGGATCCTATCGTTGTGCGATGGAAGATTTCTTCATGATTTTCTACGTATTTCTCAAGTCATCATCGTGCCACAATGACAAGCCATCATGCCACGATTGAAAAGATTTTATGCAGATTTTCTTCAATTAAACCGTCTTCTCATCGCGCCACGCTGAGACTCGTCGTGGGTACGATGGTTGCGCTGCCTTATTACATTTTTGCCATTTTTTGCTGCTTTTTCCACTTTTCTTGCTTCTGGGTCTTGTAACTTCACTTTTCCCGGTATTTGCTTGCTTTTGGGCTTCAATTACTATTAAAACTACTCTAATTTACTACTAAAAATATCATATAATTGGTTGTCATCAGTGCGCATGATAGGATAGTAATATGATAGGATATAAAACAAGATAAGGATAAGATAAGATATCAACATGATAACAGTTATCCTTAGTTATCATATCATGTGTTTGATATACACAGGATAACAAACATGATAAACTATATTATCTCATGTTTTTAATACATATTTGCTCACAATAATATGATAAGATATATAACATATTTAAATTACAAAATTACCCTTATAAAATAATAATAATTTTTTTAAAATTATTTTGTAATACTTTGAATTTTAAAATAAAAAATATAAATAAGTAATCAAATAATTCTATATAATTTTAAATAAAAATCATGAGAAAATAATCAATTTTAATTTTTTATATGAATCATGATCAAATAAGTAACTCAATTATACATGTTAGATAAACTAAATAAATCAGTAAATTATTTTTTTATCCTATCCTGCTGGTAACCCAGCTCAAATTCAGGATAAAAATTTTAACTTGAGAGACTGAATAGTATAAGCTTCAGGATTAACTTATCATATCTTGCTGTCTCACCAAACACTGGATTGAGACAAGATATGATACAATTATCATATTATGTCTCTTATCATGTGCACTAAACGAGCCCTTTAAGTATAAAAAAATAAATCATTTTCTTACTCCATCCGTCCCAAAATAAATGATATGTTTGACCACGTTTACGTTTGTTAATGCACATATTTAATCGTTAATATTTTTAGTTATGTATTATTAAAAATTATAAAAAGTTATACATTTTGAAAATACAACCGAGACTAATCAAACAACATCTCATATGCTAATATTTACCTATACTAGCAGAAAAATAAGGTTAAAAAAATCATATAAATAGTACAATATGTCAAAAATTTGTCATTTATTTTATGACGTAGGAAGTAATGAAAGCTAGCAATAGATACAAAAATGGAAAGAAAAAAAAAACAAACTAGAATTGTGGAGGTCAAAATAGGGAAAAGGGACCCACATCACATGATAGGAAACTGCCATAACCGACAATAACCGTGTCTTTGTCCTTGAATGGGTACCCTAGAGTTACGTGTTGCTTCCTCTCTATCTACAATACTATTCGGCTCAAATATTTACTTATTTTATTTTAAATTCTAATGATACTTCATTCGTTCCAAATTTTTGGTCTTTTTATCATTTTAGTTTGTCCCAAATTTTTAGTCATTTTAAGAAATCAATACACAATTAGTGATATTTTACCATTTGTACCCTCACTAAAGCTAAAACATTAATTAAATATATTTTATCTTTCTTAATAAAGTAAGGGTAAAAATGACTTAACTTATCAATCTTTATCATTTCTTAATCTCCGTGCAAAACTCTAAAAGTACTAAAGTTTTGGGATGGAGGGAGTAATAAATTATAAAGGGTAAATATGGATTTTAGTTAAAATAATAAGGGTAAAAGAGGAAGAAAAAATGAAAAGTTATAAGCTATAAGCTCAGAAGCTACTTGAAATAGCTTATGAAAAAGAAGCTATAAGTCAGTAAAATAAACTAAAAGCTCTTTCTGAAAAGACTGTTACCAAACAGTTCTTTTAGCTTATAAGACATAAAGTGATAAAACAAAAGCTAAAAGCTAGTTTTTTTTTACTTGCCAAATAGACTTTTCAATTCAAACATGCCTTTCGCACCCGCATTCCTTTGCCTTTCCCTCTTCTTTCATGCGTGTCACCAACATCCAAACTATCGATAGCGAAATGCTAACAAATATTTTTGGAGTATTTTTTAAGGATTTTAAATAATACTGTATTTAGTTTTTTTAGTAAAATAAAATAGTATTACTTAGTTTTTATGAAAATTCATAAAAATTAAATAATATTTAAAATACCAACAATAAATTGGTTCAAGTTATAAGAGTCTTGATTCCCTTATGTATGTGGTCATATGTTTGATTTTTAGCTTATGCATATGGAGAAAATTCAGTTGGGAGGAAAGAATCCACCTTGTGTGACTCACAGATCCCTTGAAGGAGATTAGTCATCGTTAACCGCGATGGAAACTTAGTATCAAATATGATAACTCAGAAGAAAAGAAATACAATTTAAAATTTTAAAAAATACTCCAAAAATATAATCGATATGTTATTGAGAACCATTAAAATTAACTGTTTATGGATTTTTATTGAATACTCTTAATTTTGATGAGTCTAAATAATATATAAAATATTTTAATTTTTTTAAAAAAAATTATGGATGGTCTATATGATATAAACTTTCAATTCGACGGTGAGTTTTGCAAAATTTGTATTCGTTATAATACTATTCATGACTTGTGCATTATGCACCACTTTTTTTTTTGGATTAAAATGGGGCATTCATTCAAATTGGTTGAATATATCAAATAATACAAAAATCATTAAAAATTGAAAACGATGAAAATATGCGAACAAACTCACGTCACACACATTATTAGCATAAAACTGCAAAATGCTTACTAATGTGACAAAGTACAAATATGACGAGATTGTGGTGCTCAGAATATCCATGTCACCGAGTCTTCAACGTTGACAACGTCAAAATCATGGATATGCACCGGATCGAATATAATCTGTGAGTCTGAACCAAATAAACATTGTACCAAGAAGGGAATATAAAACAACGTCGTACTAAAATGACAAAATCACAAAGAAAAAGGCTAAATATATGTGAAAATAACTTATTTAATTGAAATGAAAGGAAAAAAAAACAATTTAGAGATATGATTTCTTAAAAAAAAATAAAAAAATTAGAGAGATGATTTTATGTAAAAAAAATTAACCTTAAACAAGGGTTAAAAAAAAGAAGAATGTTGCTCAAAAAATAAGAATAGAGAGAAACTCTACATAATGCATCACTTAAACCACTCTTTCACGTCGGATATAACGGTGTATATATATGCTTACCTAAATTGAAGTTGACAATATCTCTTATCTGTTATATTCTAAGTTTGTTCCGCTAAGCTAGCCCTAAACCTATTTTTTTTTCTGCTCTTTTTAATGCAGCTTTATATTAAAAAAAATACAAATTTGTCAAACATGAGAATCAAACCCACCACCCTTGCTTACAACAAAGTCTTTTAACCATTAGAGCATTTGCTTCAATTGTGATTAAATTTATGAATCTCATCTCTTAACCACTAGACCTAATAAGAAATTACTATTAAAAATAAAGATTAATAATATATATTGTAACGTTACTATAAGAGATACTATTTGTATTAGAATATATAGATGGATTAATAATATATAGTAACGTTACAAGTTGATATATATACTATTAGAATAGACGAGAAATCACAAAAGTTATTTTTTTAACCGGATATTTTAATTCTTACTATATATTATTAATTCTTATCATCTCTTATATTCTAAGTTTGTTCCGAAATGCTAACCATAAACCTAATTCTTTTCTCTCTCTTTTTAGAGCAACTTTATATTAAAAAAAAAATACAAAGTTCTCTAAAATGGGAATCAAACCTGCCTCCCTTGCGTACGATAAAGTCTTTCGACCACTAAAGCATGTTCTTCAATTGTGATTAACATTAGGAATCTCATCTCTTAACCCTCACATATATGACAAAAATTTATTTCACATCATTATCATTTTTTCCCTCTTTTATTGAGTGATCCATATTCTTAATTTTGCTATCAATTAATTTTAATCTATGCGTATCAATTAATGTTTGGTTGCTAATTTTTTTTTATTTGCGTCTATAATAAGCTAGCCCACATTCTTAATTTTGCTATCAATTAATCTTAATCTATGCGTATCAATCAATGTTTGGTTGCTATTTTTTATTTATTTGCGCCTATAATAAGTCAACCCACATTCTTAATTTATGCGTGTCAATCAACATTTGGCTGCAAAAAATATTGTTTTGCGTTTATAATAAGCATAATTTTTGCACCGCACATGTTGGAAAATTTTACATTTGAAAATTCTTAGTTAACTAATCTTCGTCGATTAAAGGAAAATTTGTTTATTAGTTTTGTAATTTTTTTCTATAATATTTTTTTCAACCCGTTACCTAATTTTCAACCCTAATTCTTTGAGACACCTTTCATTTTTCACATTAAACTAAATAAATTTTCACTAGAAACTTCCACTATTTAATTCAATTCCAAATATTTCAAATATACAATTCCAAAATAAATTTTAAAAGATACGAATAAAACTTTCAATGTAGTCTATAAAAAGTATTTCGTAATATAACATAATTTCGATTTTATGAATTTTATCCAAGTATTTTTTATTGTTATATATAAATGTATAATGAGTTTACGAATACAATGATCTTTCACAACAGCATTTGTATGAGACATAGTGGCCCTATAAGTAGGATTGATGTCCCTATAAATTAGCTAGTTGTCCCAATGGTTTTTCTAAAAGTTTCTGAAAGATAATATCTCAATACATATAGTTTAGCTCAAAAGGGGCGAGATGGAGCATTTTGCGTGAGTTGATTTCTTGTGATTATAACAGGTTTATCCAAAAAAAACTTTGATGTGACTATGATTATATCACAATTATATATGAAGTTTTCTAATTTTCTTAAAAAAAAATTGGGTACAAAATTGTGAAGTTTGACGATAAATTAAGGTGCTCATATAATTCAATAAATTCCACCATCAATAGTAATAATTTCACTTATTTCTATGTTAATATATATTCGCATATGCTCTTAAAAAAACATATATTTGCATATGATATGACCCTATATTTTTTACAGAAAAAATGTTTTCTATAGTTACAAAAATTATCTACATAAAAAAATTACATGTCAAAAGTTTATGGAGAGATAAATTATTTTCCAAAGTTGTAGACTAAAATTTTAAGTTCACTGATCATTTGATGTTAATTAAGCTTGAATACACTGTATAAATGAATAAAAATAAATAATATACATACACACTTATAGGGGCTTGCTAATTTACACTCACTTAAAAACATGAAGGTGTAAATTAATAAAACTTATAGGGGCGCGCATTTTCTAATTAGACTAAAAAATCATTACGCTTTATAATTTAAAACTAACGAATTGAGGGTTAATTTAGTAAATTTATTAAATAATGTACACCTACCTTTCTAATTTAGACCCACTAATTAATAAATATCTTTATGTTTGTAACATACAATTATAAACATGAAACAAACTTCTTGTGAAGAAAAAACACGACACAGGCCACATCAATACAACACTTAACAAACTATTGTAAAATTCGGTGCTTTATTATAAGCAAAAAATAAAATGGAAAAACTTAATTGGCTAAATTTTACTCTTATATAATTATATAATGTAGCGTTTGACCTAATTTTTTTTCCTCTTATTTTTCCTTAGAAGTAAGAATCTAGGTCAAACAACAATTTTAAAAAACTCTTGTAAAAAAAAAATAGCTTCTATATTTTAAAAAAAATTATAATATATTGTCAAACATATCTTTTAATGCTATTAATAATAATAATAATAATAAAAAAAAACTTTTAATTTTTTTTTAAAAGTAAGATTTATCAAACAACTTTAATTTTAGTTTTAAAGCTATTATTTATAGCTTCATGATTAAAATAGCTTATACACCTAAAAAACGTTGGGTCAAACGATACTTAAGAATAAGTGACGTTACTAGTACAAACAAAATTAAGTGGTTTTTTGTTTTAATTTAGAAAATTTCAGTGGTTTCTTGAGTAAATAAAATTAGAAAATAGATTATTTGTCCTTTTTTGATTTCCTAGGTTGTCATGTGTTTATTTGGGTTGTAAATATTTATAATTGTTTGGGTTGTAAATTAGCAAGTGAGTGTCAATCATTTAATAAATTTTACCTAACTAACCCCCAATTAGAAAAGGCATGCACGGCTAATTTACACCTTAATATTTTTTGGTGGATGTAAATTAACAATCCCCATATATATATATATATATATATATATATATATATATATATATATATATATATATATATATATATATATATATATATATATATATATCAATCCTTGCCAAATGTGTTGGACGGTCCCCCATAACACGCTTGCTTGGGGACTTCTGACTCCAGCTGTTCTAAGAGTCTCCGCTAGTGGAACCCTGTCCAGTAGACTCTCTTTTTCGCTCATCCCCTTGGTCAACTGTTTGATCGGGATACTATTCCCTAGGTTCCTAAACTTGGAATGGATGGCGGATCGTAGGTGGCAAACTTTTATATGGATACGATGCTTTACCCATAGTGGCTTCTCCAGCTCTCGCAAGAATTGTATGGGAGTCCTCCTCGGAGGGACTTTCCAAATGACCGTATACTTTTACAATACTTAATAAGATTTCTCATGGTCAAATTCTTATTAAAGCATCATTTTCTACCATAGAATTTGATATAAAGGTTGGGCTTTTTTTAATCTCAAGGTGAAAATGAAACCATCAGCATGTATCTCAAGGTGAAAATGAAACCATCGATAATTCATGTTATTTGCGACTCACATGATGAATTATTAAAAATTGTCTTAAAATGGGACAAGGATTTTCTCCGGTGAGAATATCTCATGAGAAAATTAAGTGCAAATCTTTATTATTAAAAATCGAAAGAATTGACTTTGACTATACAAAGATAAAATAATTGGAAGGTTATAATGTCATTGCAAATAATTCTTTTAAGTAATCATGTGAATTATGAATGATAGTATGTAGGTTGGAAATGCACCGAGAAAAGTTGAATAAAGTTTGAAATTTGATGTGCCAATTGATTTGTTGAGTTTGGTTCATGAACCAAATGAACCGAAAATTATGTTTGTTAATTAAATGTATGTGGTCAGGGTTCGAACTTCGGCCCTTTGTTTAGGGAGGTTCGAACCCCTAAATATCATGTTGTTTAGGGAGGTTATGACTAAAGAAAGACTTGGTATTTAAACGTGTCTATTGTGACCTACCTCTCTTTTTTGGGAACTTATCTAGTGCACAATTTACAATTTACATGAGCTCCTATGTCTTATTTAAGCGCTATGAAGTTTGACATAGAGAAGTTTGATGGAAGAATCAATTTTGACTTGTGGAAAAGTACAAGTCAAGATGTTCTGATAATATCAGGATTACACACACTGAAAGGAAATACTTCCAACTTGGAGGTCGGCAAGTGGGAGGAACTAGATTTAAGAGCTGCAAGTGCAATTCGTCTATATTTGACAAAAAAATGTTCTTGCGAATGTGCAGAATCTATTATATTAGAGAAACATCTCAAATCGGTTGTTGCTGAAGGAACAATTCCACAATTTGCGCGTGGATGAGGGCACGAAAATATCTTATAATCTTAGTACTTTGAATAATATTGTTTATGAATTGAAGTCTATTAAAGTTGAGATTGATAATGAAGATAAAGCATTAAGACTCATTTTGTCTCTTCCATCTTCTTATGTTGATCTTAAACCCGTTTTAATGCATGAGAAGGAAAGTTTGAGTTTTGAAAACAAGTTGCAACTAAAGTTATTTATGAAGAAAGGAAGATGAAAAGTGATGAAAACACTTCATCAATCTCGATGTTGCTAACTAGAAGTGGGACTAATGGGAAGAAGATCGATGTAAAGATTTTTGTGTGTCCGGGCATGCAAAGAGAAATTGTCAAAGTGAGCAGTATTTGAAAAACACTATGAGGCAAGTGCTAGTAACGTCTCCCATGTTTTGGGAGATGATTGTGATCTTATCTAGAAAAGAAAGTGTGTCCTTATTTCCGATATACCATGCAAAATGACAAGTTATTGCTATCATATTCAAAACAACACACAGACATTTATTGGCATTGATGCAAGGTGTGTGGTTAGATGTGTCGATAGTTGAAGAACTTCTTGAAAACCAACATGGTTGCACGATAATCTTTCAACAAAGTTTCGACATGAAGAAATTCTAGGAATGATTTAGATCCTAATGAAGTACTGATCTTTATGGTAGGTTATGTTTGTCGGTATAGACAATGCAAGCGGAAGATGAAACTCTTACAATCATGATGGAGATTGTTGGGGTTGATTGTCAAGTTATACATTGCTTAATCTCTTAAATAAATGAGGTTAAAAATTAGCTATTAATTGAAGAAGTCTCGCATTGTTTAGTACGATAAAGCAAAGGGGAGACCAATGCTAGATTTTTTGTTTTTAGATGCATCAACAGTAGTACTTTAAGTTCATATCTAACTTAATTTAAATATTTAATTTGCTTTGTAAGAGTGTGTGGTTGTATTAGGGACGATGGAGAAGTTGATAGAAGTGTATGTGTTGTAAAAAATTTCACATATAGTAATAATTATCTGATTGTCAATTTAGACAACAGTCATATTTTTTCTCCAATTTTAAAATTTCAGGGCCCGTTTGATGCACAGGATAAGAGACAGGATATGATAACTGTATCATATCCTGCCGCAATCCAGTGTTTGGTGATACAGCAGGATATGATAAGTTAATCCTGAAGCTTATCCTATCCTGTCTCTCTAGTTATAATTCTTATCCTGAATTTGAGCTGGGTTACCAGCAGGATAGGATAAGAAGAAAAAAAAATTACTGATTTATTTTATAAAATATATTTTAAAATACATAAAATAAAATTAATAAAATATAAATAATAAAATAATTAATTTTTAAATATATATGTGATTTTCTCACAGGGATAATTTTATAATTTATATATTCTAAAAAATCAAAATTTTACTAAAATTACAAGTAAAATGATTAATAAAAAATTGACAAATAGGGATATTAACTTAAATTTTATAAAAAATTAAATATAATTCTTTTGCAATAGTAGTTTTATTATTTACGTATGAGATATATCATATATTTATTTGGCTTATCTAACATGTATATATTATTGAGTTATTTATTTGATCATGATTCATATAAAAAATTAAACTTGATTATTTTTATTTTTAAATTATATAAAGTTATTTGATTACTTATTTATATTTTTTATTTATAAAATTCAAAGTATAACAAAATAATTTTTAAAAAATAATAATTGTTTTACAAGAGTAATTTTGTCAATTAAATATGTTATATATCTTATCATATTATTATGAGAAAGTATGTATTAAAAACAAAATATAATAGTTATCATGTTTGTTATCCTGTGTGCACCAAACATAGGATATGATAACTGAGTATAACTGTTATCCTGTTGTTATCCTATCCTATCCTTATCCTGTTTTATATCATATCCTGTCACTATGTTATCCTGCGCACCAAACAGGCCGTCAACATTACAATTTTGTGTTGCGATTGTGCTTTTTTTTTCTTCCTCAACTCAATTATTTACGAACAATATCAAGTCTTTAAATAAATTTTAATGATCTCACCTGACAAAAAAAAATCTTAATCTTCTCAAAACATTAATATCTATAATTACAGGCATGAATGTTTTAGTTTATTAAGAGGATAAAAAATTATTAACAGAAAAGGGAAAATAAACAAGATAAGAAACAATTAATCATATATATTGTGATGTGTGACATTAACAAAAGATATTGAGTTGAGATTTAGTAAATAAAGAAAATAGTTACTGAGTTAACGTTGAGATGATTTGCATGCATATAAAGAAATAATCATGACGTCAAAAAAAGAAGATAAGTTAACCATGATATTATCCAATAGATTACTATACAATAATTTATAGATAGTGCCTGAATATATAAATAGTTTGTGCAAGTGTATATTTTATTTATGAAAAAGACTGGATAATTTTTTTTTTTTATTAATATTAGTATATTGTAACACGGGAGGGACGCGGATAATCTTTGAAAATGATTTTTAGATATAAACCATAAAAAAACAATTATTTTCGTTTTTAATAGAATTTTTTTTTCAATATTCTAATACCGAATTTTTTCTATATATACTCCTTTGGATTTCTTATAAAAAAAAAAAATACTCCTTTGGATTTTTTTAAGTTCATTCAATAATCAAATACATTAATTTTTTTTCTTCATTTAAAAGAGATACTTTTCTTATATTTAAAATCAGATTAAATACATTCCATCGAACAATCGCATAATAGTGTCACTTTTATAAGTTAGTTTCTAATACATGATGTAATTTGATTGAATTTACAAGTACTGGTACGAAGTTTTTACTATCGTTAGTGATGACTAATCTTCGTCGAAAAACTTGTAGAGCACACATAGTGGGTTCTTCCCTTCAACCAAACTTTCTCCATACGCATGCATAAACCAAAAATTGAACCTATGATGACATGGGTAAGGTAATCATAACCCTTACTACTTGGACCAATTCATTATTGATATTTACATATAAATTAAATCTTTATAAATACAAAAGCATGATTATTCTATATATTTTATGTTGTAGGCAGTTGGTTGGTCGTTAGGTGGTTTGCTTTCGGTTGAAGGATTCTATGTTTCGTCGGTTGCTTGACTTAACGATATCTTTTTCTAAGGTCACTTTCTTTTCTAATGTTTTGACCAAACTTTATACACGATTCATTTGGCCCAATAGTTTATTAATTTATATCCCTTTTATGAATTTAAAAAATGTTTGTATGACTTTTGGAAAGGAAGCCAAATGAATCACACCTCTTTTTGTGAATTCCATTTGCTTGAACATAGAATATAATTTTCCTCCACACCACATTTGCCACATAAGAGAGAGACTCACTTTCCTTTTGCCACAATTCAAGATTATTTTGTCTCTATACTTTTGTTTTGTGCATTTTTTTTGAACGGCAAAATATTATTAATAATAATCGGTCTCTGTACAAGACGAATAAAGACCGGGAAAAACGGAACTACAAAGCAAAGGCGCCGTAAATAAGCGGAACACCAATGATAAAGCTAAAAACAGACACCATATAGTACACACTCCACAGTCAACACACCATCAACCTGACCCGAAAAGATGACCTAAGACTCTAACTTTCGATCTCGAATCAAAAGTGAATATTATTAGTTTTGTGCATCCTTTGTTTTGTTCAAAGTTCAAACCACTAGACTAAAAGTCTTTTCTTAATTTTTTGTTCACTAGCATGCTATTGTTAATTAAAAAATTACTAGTATAAATTGATATTCACCCCTTGTCGTCCAAGAACACTTTTTTTATTTTTTATTTTATTTTATCAAGTAGTTTAGTGACTAGACTTTCACACATTTAAATATGAAAAAATGTGGAATCTGAAATTCGAATCCCGACCACTCTAATAATATTCATGGTAGCTAGCTACCATTTAAGCATATTTACGGGACAAGAACACTCTTAGCTAAAATAAAATATGTCTCTTTTAACATCAAAATCTTAGGCTGATGAGTTATAAGATGGCTTAGTGGCGGAAGCAAATAAGAAAGTCAGGAATTTAATTTCCATCTACAATAAAAATTAATAATATTAATTACTAACTATTAACACTAGGGGCAAACCCGTGCGTTGCACGGGTTTGATTAAAATATATAATTAAAATATTTTTTTAAATAAAAAATAATAATTGCGATAACTATAATCACATATAGTTAAATAATAGATATTATTTTAAAATATGATTATATTTAATATTAGTATATGAGTAAAAAAAAATTGTTTAGAAATATTAGATTTTTTATTAATTTATATCGTAGTTTGTTTATATTTTAATGTAATAGATGTCTTATAATATTTCATAAGTTTGAAATGATATATCATTTTTTATTTTATTAGTGTAATCATATAAGATTTTAGTTTTCTTTATATGAGTTACAATTTTATAGTCAAATGTCATTTTGTTTTTTATTTTTGATGTATCCCTTATTTTATTATTTTCAATAAGAGTTGGAGGCATACCTAATTATACTTGTAGACAATATTTCTCATGAGAAATGTTAAAATGAGTTTTGATTATAGAATATGATTCATATATGGTGGCTTTGACTATTTGTTCCACGTGATCTCATTTTTTGAAAATTATGTATCAAATAGCGTATTTGCTTACTACGTTTTATGCAATTTAAGGTTTCAAATAGCTTATTTACTTATTCATCTCTCTTTTTCTTGGAGTTTATTCTCACTTATTCGCTTAGTGAAATTTTATTCCAACTTTATTAGTCCCAATTTTTTAGTCTATTGTTTGGTTCACATTTTTTTTTTTGCTTGGTCCTTTTGTTTTTGGTTTGTTTTTCTTTTTCTTGGTGAGGTTTGTGTCTCTTCAAAATTATTGTTAGTTTTTGTCCCTCTTATTTAATATTTTATTGAACATTTATTTTATTTTTCTTATTATATTATATAAACTTGAATATTTGTTGTTGTCAATATATAAGTTTAGACGAAGATTTTATATATTTGAATTTAGGTTTAGTTATTTGGTTAATGTAAAGAAAGTCTTATAGATGAATAAGATTTAACATGTGGCATCTTCATATTTGCTTAAAAAAATGTCATCTGATTCTTATAAATATTTCACTATTTTATTTTCAGCCGTAACGTAAACATTCTTTTAGAATATGTACTTAATTTATCCAAAAAGTAGGTGATTATGTAAATTAAATTAATAATTTTTGAATTATCGGTGAATTTTAGTTGTGTAAATATGTTTAAATATATGTGTGATTATATTTTTTAAATATATGTAAATATATTTTAACATCTACGGTTTTAATAATATCTAAAATTTATTTTGACAAATGAGCATCAACAATTTTTATTTAATAATTTTTGTCTTTTTTTTAATTTAATTTAGAAAGTTTTTAGTACAATTCTAAGTGGGAGGAAAAAGTATTTAGCACAATTTCTAAACTAACATGTTTTTAGCACAATTCTTTTCATCGATTCATTTTATGGTTGTAAGAATAAGATGACATGCGTAGATTAAAATATGACCGTCTATTAAAATTCATATATATTCATATTGAACCATCCAGATTTAGGCAAGTGTTATACGATAAATGCATGAAGATTATATATTTGAACAACCTCTAAGTTAAGTTGAATCAATATAACTTCTTGCATGTATTACAATTATAAGAACCGCATGACTTGAGTGTCAACTACAAAAAAAAAAACTTATTTTAATTTCTACTTTGTTTTTGTTTCTCTATTTCTCTTGATCGAGATCAAGTAGATCACCTACACATTGAAGACAATATAGTATTTAAAAATGAGACACATATTTATATTTATAAATTATTTGGATTGTCCTCTTTTAATTGAATGCCTCCAACATCAATATACTCTCGACCTATATAAATTTTAAGGCACTTCAAAATCAATAAATAGAAGTCTCTTTTATCCTCTTCAACTTATTCACATAAAAAAAATTAATTATATTCCCATTAATCAACAATTTTTTATACAAATCTTCTACCTTATATAAAATAATAAATGAAAAAGAAAATAAGAAACAAATAAGCTAAAACATTAGACTAATAAAATAATAAATGAAAAAGAAAAGTTGTCTAATTACAAACATTATATCAATTAAAAAAAATGATGGTTTACAAACTGCCATTAGAGTTAAATACACATCCTTACACGAGGTGCCATTTCATAGGCTTTATAAGGAGCAAGGATGCAACGTAAGCAAAAATTGAAGTATGTTTTATCCTGTTCTCTTCCTTCACATGAAAAAATAGTCATATTCATATTGATCGATTCAACTCAAAGTTTAATTAATCATCGAACAAAACACCGGTTGATATTTAAAAAAATATCCAACCTAAAAAAGAAATATAAAAAATGATTAGAGATGTTATAAACTCAGAGTAATAGAAAAATTCCAATTTACAAACATATTAATAGGCAACTATCAGATATATGTATATCAATTTCTTAATCAATCACATGTAGACATACCTGATATTCTATGAGGTTAGACACCATCACCTACCAAGGACAAAAACCAATATACTTATGATGTAACTATATATATATATATATTCACACAATAGCTTTTAAATCAATTCAAGACACTATAATGTGTAACTTTAAGATATGGAAGGTGAAGATGCATAACTTTTTCTCATGGAGATGTTAGACAAAGAAACCATAGAGTTTTTGCCATGAGATAGATAAATTAAAATTTTGTTAAAACATAGAAGGTAGACTTCCTGATATGGTGGTGGTGATAATTATCTTTTGGGTTAACTTTATATAGAGTTTGTGTTTGATAATTAGCTAAATTTACATATTCAGTATTAGTGTCTCCAAGAATTCTTTGTTTTCAATTGCATTAATATGGAATTGTAACATACAATATATATTTTAATAATATATTGCAATGCAATTAAAACAATAACATGATGCATCATTCCACCTTTCATTGCTTGCAATTCATTTTTGTCTCAATTCAACAACAATAAATTGTGTTAGTTTTTTTTTTTTAATATATTATTATTGTTTATTATTTATTATTAGAGTAACTCTATTATATGAAATATGAAAAGGTTTTAATAAAGATTGTAAACTTTTCTTATAGAGTGCCACATCATCACAATACTTGCTTGTGAGCAATTCAACCTTCCTTTTACTATTAAAAGATAAAAGATTGACACTTTAAAAAAGAAAACTTATCAAGATTTTAAGTTCAAATTAGAATTTGGGCATGCGACCATGTTAGGAGAGTTTGCCGCGACTTTAAATCTACAAAGTTCGAGCGATTAGCCTTCGCATACTCGCAAAAATATTCATTTAAAACAAATATATATATATATATATATATATATATATATATATATATATATATATATATATATATATATATATATATATATATATAATAAGTGTGACATTAAAAAATAAATATATTAATGAGTGTTGTTTATCACGTCGAAGTTTATTACAATCTACTAAGCATTTCTGACTATAGTTAGAGTATTCTTATTTGAGATAAATTCATGTCTCTTTTGTGAAAGAAGAGATCTCAATGACTTCATTGAATTTAACAAATTTAATATCATGAAAAGCAATTCAATATTTAGGACGAAAGTACTAGTATTTTACATTCATGAGTAGTATTTTTTTTAAAAAAAAATTCTTTGAATCCTGTAATTATTTTTAAATTTATTTTTCATCCTTATTCTTACCAGTGGAGGTCACTCATTATATATTGGCATATCACTGATAATGTGGCAATGTAATGTCATATTATATAGCACACATCATCTAACTTAAATGAGAAGATGACCAACACAATGAGAATATATATACTTATAGGCAAAAGGTGAAAATGTTACTACAACAAAAAATATAAATTATCCTTTTAACACTAAGAAAGGTGACAATGTTAAACAAGTTGATTCGAAAGACTAAATCCATTTGATCATCTTTGCTATTCTCTTTGTCTCTTAATATAGAAACCTAAATTACGGACACTAAGAAAAGTGTTGAGGAACAATTTTTGTCTAAAGTTAAATTAAATGTGTGCTTTTATTAGTACTAAATTATTGTAAATTTGTATTCATTGTTGATTTTTTTTTTTATATTTCAAAACAAATTGATAGTATTAATAAATGGTATGTTTAAAAAAAAGCACAATAAATACATGGAGAAATATTCATTTTGGTCCCTGAATATATAACTCGTTGTCATATTAGTCATTGACTCAAGAAAAAAATATACAAAATGGTCCCTGAATCTGCAATTTATTAGTCACTTTGGTCTCTGACGTTAAAAATGACCGGTAACTTACAAAAAAGCTGATGTGCATTTTTTGGGCACGTGGCACACTGAGTACACACATTAGTTGGACAAGTGGACTGATGATATGAGCAGAGACCAAAACGACAATATTATTTTTTTTCTCCATTTCTTCATGTTCTTCCTCTCATTCTTCCTTATCATCTTCATGCATTCATCAATGAAATCCAAAATTTTAAACTCAAGACTCAAAAAAATCATCAATCCAATATTTGCAAAATTGTAACCAAATATTCAAACAAAATCCATAAAACCCCAAAATCTTAAATCTTCAATTTATAAGAATTGAAAAAGAACAAAGAATTGATACATAATAGTTAAGATTCAAATTTTTCTTCTTCCTTCTTCATTCGATTCAATAAAGTTTTATCAATAACGGCAAAACCAAACCACAATTTTCATCACCTTCAATAATGGAAAACCCCTCTTCTTCAAACCCTACAATTCCATCATCTTCACCAATCTCACAAAACAACAACAATCTTCTTCAATTCTTATGTGATTATCATCTCTCTCTCTCTCTCTCTCTCTCTCTCTCTCTCTCTCTCTCTCTCTCTCTCTCTCTCTCTCTCTCTCTCTCTCTCTCTCTCTCTCTCTCTCTCTCTCTCTCTGTGTACCCTCAGCATGTCACGTGCCCCAAAAAGTGTCAGGTCATCTTTTTTAAAAAGTTAACGGCTATTTTTAACTTCAAGGATGAAAGCGACCATCGGATTGTAAATTTAGGTACTATTTTGTGTTTTAGTTTGAGTCAGTGACAGTATGATAGCGAATTGCATATTCGAGGACCAAAATGATTGTTTTCCTTAAATACATCTAAAACATTGTAGAGAAAATTATATTTAAGGACACAATTTTCTTTTTGAAAAATATCTTATAATTAGAGATGAAGGGGATGAGTATTAGATACATAGATAAAATGGAGAAAATAAAATTTGACTAAAAAAGCAATGTGAATGAAAAAATATAAAATCAATAATTATGTTTTAACAAAAAAGAATAAATATATCGATTGTGATGGAACATTATTTTTACAATATGATGATGGACCTTGTTTCCTTAAACATATATGTTTTTGATTTGAAGTTAATACATATTTTATCATGATGCATCTTTATCTTGGATTTGTTTTTCTTTAATTATTGAAATGGCTAGGGAAGGACCACATTCATTTCATGGATATTGGATAAAAAGTGTGTCATATCTTATTAACAAGTTGTTGGGCAGTTGAGATGGAAGACTCGAGAGTTCAGCTATATAAATGAGGTATTGAAAGAGTATCTCTTTTTCTCTCATCTCCTAAGTTCTAACCCTAGCCGTCACATTTTTTCTTCTTCTTAGTTTATCAAAGAGGGGTGATTTCAGGTCAAATCTTGACCTAAAATCACCCCTCCAAATTGTTTTTTCTTTCTCGTTATTAAATAAGTGTGATTTTTCACATATTTGTTTGGTTTTGTGTTATTTGTTATCCCGTCCTTGTGCGGTGTATTATGTTGTGCCGTCTCTGTGCGGTGTATTTTGTTTTCCCGTCTTTGTGCGGTGTTCATTTGTTTCAGGTTAAAGGATTAGATCCGATCAAGTACAAATCTATCCAATGTCGACTTTTGTGTCATCAACGCTGCAGATCTGGGGGCATGGACATTCCAGACACTTCAATATAGTCATATATGTATGCTTATGTAATTTGCCGTTTTATGCTATTAACATGGATGCTGTGAGTTTGTTTGCAGATTCATCCTTTTTGTTTTTAGCAAATTTGAATTTGTATTACATCGATGTACTCTATCAGTTTGAATGAATGAATATCCTTTATTTTTAGTCAAAAAAAAAAAAAAATTGTTGGGCAGTTAAATTTGAAGAAAAGATGTCGTTGGGTAGTTAGATATATAGAAAAAGAAACATAAGATCATATCTTATTAACTATATGTTTTTACTGGATAATATATCCTTATCAACTTTTTGGGTCGACTTTCAATGGTCAAATTAAAAATACATTTTAAAAAGAATAATAAAACACTGTGATCATCCCGTGAGTATAATTTTATTTTATTTTGGCATGAGTAGGAAAAAATAACTATTTATAAAATAATGTTCCACTAACATGAGCCAGAAGAAAAAGACTTTTTTTTTTGTAAAGTAGTCTAATGGCAAGACACACTATTCCTCTTTATCTCTCCTTTTTAATCCTAGTTGTCACCACTTTTTTCTTTTCTTCTTCTTAGTTTATCAAAGAGGGGTGATTTCAGGTCAAATCTTGACCTGAAATCACCCCTCCAAATTGTTTTTCTTTCTCGTTATATTAAATAAGTGTGGTTTTCACATATTTGTTTGTTTTTGTGTATTTTGTTGTCCCGTCTTTGTGCGGTGTATTTTGTATTCTCGTCTTTGTGCAGTGTTCATTTGTTTCAGGTTGAAGGATTAAATTCGATCAAGTGCAAATCCATTCAATGTCGACTTTTGCTTTATCAACGCTACAGATCTGGAGGCATGGACATTCCAGACATTTCAATATAGTCATATTCGTAGACTTATGTAATTTGTCGTTTTATGCTATTAACATGGATGTTGTGAGCTTTTTCGCAGATTCATCCTTTTTACTTTTAGCGAATTTGAATTTGTATTGCATCGATGTATTCTTTCAATTCGAATGAATGAATATCGTTTACTTTTAATTAAAAAAAAATAAATTATTTGAATGTTACAGGTAAAATAACAAACATTTTTGTACCAAAAAAAAAAAAAAAACAAACATTTAAAATAAAGATCATTTGTCATATAATAAAATAAAGATCATTTTTCAAAAAAAAAAATAAAATAAAGATCATTTTTCATAAAAAATAAAATAAAGATCATTTGAAATTAAAAAATTAAAAGTTTATTATAAATATTAGGCTAAATACATTTAGAGGTTCTTTATGTTTTCTATTTGTAGCATATAAGCCCTTTAAGTTTGTTAGATAACAAATAAGCCCTTTGATTAAGTTTAATTTATTGCACTGTTGCCCTTCAAGTTATTTTCTGTTACAAAGACACTGAGTCTCTGTTTGGTAAAAATAAGCTATAAGCTAGCTGATAGCTGATAAGCTAGCTTATAGCTGAAAAGCTAGCTTATAGCTAATAGTTGATGGCTGGTAACTTATAGCTGAAAAACTAGTAGAATAAAATTAAAGTGTTTGACAAATTTAGTTGTTGTAAGTACAAAATGACATAAAAATACATGGTTAGTGGGTAGTTTTTTTTTTTTTTTGTAAGTGTTAGTGGGTAGTTATTATAATTTTTAAAAAATAAATAAATAAAATTAATTAGGGTAAATATGGAATAAAATGAAAAAGCTATAAGCTCATACGCTACTTGAAATAACATCTCAAAAAACGCTATAAGCTGTTAGAGAAGCTCGTTACCAAACACTTCACATTTTTTTCAAACAAGCTTATAAGTTAGTTCAATAAGCTATAAGCTAGCCTAGTGAGATGGTATCATGGTAGTGAATACTGCATTTTGGCTTCCAAATAACAAGAAGCAGCTTTCGGCAGTGCAAGTTTATTGTTATGTTAGCACTTTTGTAGCGGATCCTAGAAGGGTAACAGTGCAATAAATTCAAAACTTAAAGGACATATATGTTTCCTAAAAATCTTAAAGACTTATATGTTACCTAAAAAACTTAAATGATATATCTGTTACAAGCGTGAAACTTAAAGGATCATTGAACGCATTATGTCTAAATATTGATCTCCTATCTTTTTATGCATTTTTTTATTATATCTATATTCTATACTATATATAAAGAGGATATATGGGTTTTTGTGTGGACTTTTCATAATACCAACAAATCCTTGATTTTTTTTAGTAACAATAAAAATCTTTTATTAACAAACTTACAATAAAGCACATCTTTTATTTTTTAGCAGCAAAATTTTTTTATTAACAAACTCGTCATAACATAAGACATATCTTTTTTAATTGGACATAAGTTAGACACAGGCAGGCGCGGAACGCTCTTGCCTGACCCGCTAGTTTATAAATAATAAATATTTGTCCTGTATTTTTTAAATTAATTTGATATATTGGTCCCTTTTTTATATCTATCAATGATAAAAATAAGTCTTGTGTTTTTCTATATAACAATGACAAATATATGTTCTACGTTTTATTTTGACAAAATTATACTACATGTCCTTTATCTTATTTTTTTGTAATATTTTGGTATATCTTTTTTTTTGTAACACTTTGGTCCTTTATCTTTTATTTGTAACACTTTAGTCCTTTATTTTTTTTATATGTAACACTTTAGTCCCTTTTTTTGTAACAGTTTGATCCTTTATCTTTTTTTATTTGCAACACTTTGGTCCTTTATTTTTTATAAATAAATAAGATAAGGACCAAAGTGTTACAAAAAAAAAGATATAGGACCAAATTGTTACAAAAAAAATATAAAGGACCAAAATGTTACAAAAAAATAAGATAAAGGACCTGTAGTGTAATTTTGCCTTTTATTTTATATTTATCGATATTAAATTTTTGTCTCGTATTTTTGTATATATAATTGACAAATATTTTCTCTGTAATTTTTATGTCATAATGACAAATACATGTTCTTTTATATGTTTATAACTAACAAATATTAGTCACATGTATTTTTTTTATATATCAATGATAAATATTAGTTCCATATTTTATTTAAATTTTTCGATATCAAATACCTGTGATATATTTTTTTATGTATCATTGACATTAACATGCAATGAGATAATCAAATGCATGCATACTCATAATAATATTCTAAAAACTAAAAAACTACAAAAAAAACAAAAAATGAGGGAACATAAAGTCTATCATAGTGAGTCCACACACCTTAACCCACTAAGGCGCCTTTTACAAGGAACAAAACCGTTAGGACTCACATGCGGCCCAAAACAGACAATACATAAGAACGTTGTCCCACTTGAGTGTGGAATAGAACATTGGCGCTAGAAGGAGGGGGTCGATGCCATTTGCTCTCTAGCCCCTAGCTTAGCTTCGACTAGGGGAAAATTGTTTCAATACACTTAAAAAGTCTCACATCGATTGGAAATCAAGGCTAATGGTAATTTATATACAAAAGTCGTACACCTTAACCCACAGAGGCGCCTTTTATAAGGGACAAAACCGTGAGGGTTGACATGCGGCTCAAAGAGGACAATACTTCAGAACATGGTGTGGTGCACTTGAGGGTGGAACGAAACAGTTGCAAACTGGAAATTTATAGGACTCCTCGATGCATTTGGTTTTATAGTGTTAGGTTTTCTGTTGGGTTTGATTTTTAGTTGTCTGCTTGTTTCGAACTAAGATTTCATCGTTTGAAATTAATTTAAGGATTTTTGCATGCATTTCTTCATATGTTGTAGGATATGAGTAGTTTTATTAACAACAGGTTACACTTGACATTGACAACAAGCTTATTGTGCAAACAGTCCGTTATTTATTTCGTTCCATAGAGATCAACAACAAGCTAACCATACTACTTGAAGATGAATTGTCACCTCTTTAGCGAAGAGATAAGTATTACAAAATTGTGTGACATGATCAACAACAACATTTGATAAATGGCCAAAGATACCTAGGCAATTTAAGATTTTTATATAATTCAGATAGACAAAGACATATCACAGCCCTATTGTCCAATAGTTTCATCAATTCCACACCCTCATAGACAAAGCATGCATCCCACGATGGATCAGATTGTCTTTCGAAGGGTAACCTATCGTTAAGCATTTTCCAGGCGAAAAATGACACCTTTAACAGAACAACTTTCCAAATAACATCCTTGTGTGCTGCCATATTGACTAAAACTAGATGCATTAACATATGATAAGCAGCTCTCACTGAGTAACCATTAATAGGATTAGGGAGCTACATCCATTTCTCTAAAGCATCACCCTGAAAAATTAATTTTTCCAAAACAACACAACACAAAACCAGCTCTTTCTCTCACACAAAAAGTTATCTACGCCATCTTCATCCACCACCCCCAACAGCCCAACTCATCCTATACATCTCAACCACCGTAATACGTTAATTAATTTTATAATTATATTTTGAAAAATGTATGCATATATGAATTATATGAGTTATTTAATATTATAATAATTAAATACTTTGACATGTCTCTAATATGATTACTTTTGGTAAAACGAGCTCATATAAAAAAATTACTTTAAAAAATAAATAATTATATACTAAAATAAATAAATAAATATATTTAAACAACATCTAACTATATCTTATATTGTATTATATAAATATATTTTTAAAAATAGTATTGTAATTTAATAATATGGTTAAATATAATTTAACTTCTATTTTAAATTTAGTTAGTGTATAATTATTGAACTCATTAGATATTTGGAAAAAGATTTCTAACATAGTATTGTAATTTAATAATATGGTGAAATATAATTTAATTTCTCATTTGTTGATGAGGTATTAATTAAGTAGTAAAAATTTATTAATATTTGAATTTGTCCTTTCTTTTTAAAAGGATCAAGCTTATCATAAAAGGTTTTAGTGGACCAATTCATGAAAGGTCATTCTTTTTAGGGTCGTTTGTTACTATTTCTTTAGATTATGTTATAATTTTTTAGGCAAGATAATGTTCTTTGTTTGAAGAATTACGTAAGGTTGGTCTTCTGATGATAGCAAGTTTACATATCAAGCTAGCTTACATCATCTTAAATACTTTGGTTAGTGGCTCTTTTTATTGTTCAGTTAATTACTTATATGTTTATAATTACTCTCAACAAAAGTTAGTTATAAATTAATGAGAGCTAGTTATAGTTATCCAAACTAACAAACTAGTTATGTTTCATAAAAATGAAGCACTCCTTTGATTTAACGTGTTAATATCGCCATGTAAAAAAACTTAAAGTAATAATAACATAATGATGTTAGAGGATCTTCAAGGAGAGTTACTTACAAGGTGTTTAAACAACTTGTCCTTTTTTTTTTTTTTTTGTGTGTAAAAAAGCTATTAGATAAAGTAGTTGGCAATTAGTTCTAAATATTACTAATTACTATCATTTTCCTATTTTTATCATTTTAAATTCCGTGATCATTTTCAGTTCTTAGGACAAAGCAATTGTTTGAAATCTCATATCCAAGACTCTTAAAAGTTACATGCCTCGGCGATTGCCAACATTAAGGAACTTTTGAATACAGATTGAGATGTGAATTTAGTGCACACCCCTTAGGGAAGGGAACTCTAGTGCTGATTCCCTTGCTAGATGGGGATCTAATAACGACACCAAGATGTAAATTTTAAACTCGCCGCTAGAGGGGTCGGTTGAAATTGCTTCATTAAGCATTCAAATGTAATTGTTCAAGACTCGATGTGATGATCTCTCGGACCCCTCAAGACCCAACAAAATGCCTTTAGGACCTTGCATCCTCGCCCTTAGTTGGTTGGGTCACAAATCCTACAAGCACTACAAGACTCTTAAGTCACCTAAACTAACATTGCGCACTTAAACACAATTGAAAACTAAAAAAGCATAGCACCTAGTAAGATTGACTCAATTAAACATTACTATACTTTTATGAATTAAATTAATAACGAATATGCAGTTTTGCTTGTCATAATTCAAATATTTGAGATTTAAATAACTCACATGAATGGAGTTATCGCAAACCCCCTTCAAAAATACAGATTGACCCCAAAATAAAAATCACACTAAGGTCTGTTTGATCTGCAAAATGTAAATACTGGACAGAACAGACAATACAATACGAGATAGAACAACACAAGACAAACATTTAGTGTATTGAACAATTTTTGTCTTGTACGATGTTTGGTGGACAAAAGATAATTTTGGTATTTTAGACAATTTAGTACAACTGAAGTTGTTTTGTCAGTCTCTTGTTTCTTAGCAGATCAAATGCACCTTAAATAAACTATAAGAGAATAAGAAATATTTTAGGAAGTAATCTAAAAAAGTATTGATATTATAGAAATATTTCAAAGATTGGGTTTTGCTATTCAAAAAGTACTGACATCATGTGTAATTATTTTTATATATATAAAAAGTGAAATAGATAATTTTGGCTTGTGATGAAAAAAAAATATAGTATATATAAAGTAAGTCCAAACAATTTATATATTCATTGTTCAACCGACAATATTAATATTACTATGTTGGACTCCTTCACTCGGTTCGAACAGGGAACCACCGTTGTGCTGGTTTTTGTCTTGCTTGCCATTTCTTCAACCTACCAAAAAAGAAAATAAGTTCTAATATATTATCAAAATTTAAATATGCATTCTATATATTCTAGTAATATATTTTGTATGAGCATAAAATTTAAACATAAATTTTATTTATCAAATGTTGAGTTTAACCTGTTAATAAGCTTCAAATTTATATTGAATCATTTGATAATATTCGAATTCAATTTGTAATGAAAATAATCTTATTCAAACTTTACGTATGTGTTCTTGAACAAACTCATAGAAAACTCATATTTTTACGAGTATAAATCAACTTCTTATTATCTGAATCAATACATTTAGCAAATTTTAGCATTATTATTATTAATTTTGTTATTATTGTTAAAAGTCATGAAAGTAGTATTTTTATTTTTTTGTGATAAAGAAATCAATCCATTGTGTCATGTGTTTGAATTTTGAAATTAGAAAGAAATAGAGTTTTGAACCCGCCGACATGCTAATTAACTAACCTGGTTGGCATGGAGGTAGCAGCAAGGAAACCAACAAAGGTTGGTAGGGACTCATAATCTTTATCTTTCCTTTTATAAGTTATCTTTAACCAAAATTTTCAATTAGAAATTTAATATTGTTAATTTATTGATTGAATAAATATTAAATTAGTCTCTAATTTTGTACTTTACCAAAATATCTTTACTATCCCTCGATCTATGTTTGATTTTTGACTTCACGTACCTCTGCACTTGAACACTAGTTAAAGAATTAAATATCGTAAAAGAGTGTTATTTTCTATACACTTTTTTTTTGTTTTACGTAAATAATAAATAGTATTTCGGAGATACTAATTAATTAGCATAACGTATATATATTTTAAAATTATTTATGATTCTGTCAAATTTCTCACTTTAGTCCTTTTGAGAGTAAAAAATAGACTAAATTGATAGTAAAATGGTTAAATATAAGCACCAAACTTATAGTAAATGACAAAAATCTAAAGATTTAGTTAACGGTAACTAGTTAACTATATTAAAGACCAACTTAATTAAAAGTTTAATAAAGTCAAAGTGTATTTTTGAGATATCCATAATTTTAGAGAATTATTTGAGATTATATATACAAAATTAGAGACTAATTTAATGATTTACTAAAAATATATTTTAATATAGGGTCTGTTTGTTTTGACTTTTTTTAAAAATGATTTTTATAGTGCTCCATAATTTTGTGTAAAAAAAAATTACAAAGAAACTTTTTATAAAAGCTTCAAATGAAAATTGGGTTTGAATAGTTATTCTTAAAATGTTATTTTAGGTATTTCATCATTTTATTGAAAAAATTTTGGATATCAAAATTTCAAAAAATCACTTGAAGCTATTTCAAATAGATTTTCATAAAAATCATTTTTGAAATACAACTTTTTGAAAAAAATTGCGATTTTGATTATGTTTTAATCTTCAATAATGTATATTAATGTTATATGATGTCAAAATTAGTGTTTCAATTTAGAACAAACGAATATAAAAAAACTTGTAATATTTTGAAAAACGGTTTTATAAAATCTATTTTAAAAAATACAAAGAAAAATCTATTTTTTAAAGCTGAAACAAACAGACCCATAATGTTGATTTAATTTTAGATAGTAATATTTGTATTTTGGAGTTTTGTTCATCTTTTAAATTTTTGGGGAATATTCCTGATGCCTTAGAGTTTTATTGGGTATAATATTTAACATCAAATTATTTAGAACAAATAGATCCCGAGGTCTTTTAAGTTTTAACAAATGTTATAGATTAGTCATTTTAGTTTTATAAGTATCAAATTAGTCTTTTTAGTTTTTTTAAGTACCAATTTATTAACTATTTTATATTAAACTATTTTTTTTTACAATTAATCTAAATTCTCTTCTTTGTGTCTTCGCGGAACTAAGAGACTACAATTGAGATTAATTAATTGATTAATATGCTACAGGACACCATGAAAGATTAAGAGAATTTAAAAGACAAAGTCAATCGAAATAAATAAAATATAAAGTCAAAAATTTAATATTTTTACTAAATGCTCCATAGTATATTTTAAGTTTTAACCATAAGAAAAAAGTTACTGACTTTTAAGATATATTTATTGGCTTAAATGATTTTTCTACCCTCAATTCAAATAATTATATTTTTTTTGTTTACAATGAATCCGAGGATCGAACTTAGTGGCTCTAGCATACTACTCAAACCCCTCACCATTAAATAAATAATTATATTTTTAATAATAATTGATGTCCTTAATATCTTACAAATATTTTTTGTGAATATATTACCTTGCTTACTTTGTGATTTTTTTTTTTTCTTGTGTGTTCAATTTCCCAAATCTGGATGAAAAATATTAAAAAAAAATTAGATGTTTTTCGTGTATGTTCATTTCCAATATTATTGCTTAAATGACTTACTAATATTCTCAAATCTGAATCACACAACCTTTATTAATCGGTTTGCAGATTCCCTATTATTATTTGTTTTTCGATTTACTTCCTACTATTATTTTTTCACTTGTCATTTGCCTCAATTTTCAATTATCTATAACCAAAAATAAAGTTGTTAAGAACATAACTTTAAGAAGAAAATTTACTACCTTAATTTGCTATACCAAAATGCAAACAAGTTGGACATCTTAAAATGTGTACAAAATAAAATTTTAAGCCAACTAGAAGGAACATTAGGCGAAGACCAAATAAATTGTGTACAAAACAAAATTTTAAGCAAATGGATTAGTGAATTAAAATATAAAGAACAAATTTTTAAGATGTAAGGAAAAAATAGAAGCTCCATGTTGAATTTAGATGTTGTAGGAGAAACAAAATTTCATTAAATTAATTTGTACATACACAAAAAAAATCATGGAAAATGGAAGAGAAATAGTTGAGCCGGTTTTTAGGTATGGACTTGCATGATGGACTTAACTCAATAAACGATTAACAATATACCATAAATTCGGTTCATCGATTCGGTTTCTGAAAACTGAAATCAAGAATCGAACCAAACCATGTCAGTTTTTAATTGGTTCGATTTGGTTTTGATCCGAACCATAGAAGAGAAATTGTTGAGCCGGTTTTATATGTTAGCTTGCTTGATGGACTGAACTCAGTAAATGGTTAATAATATACCATCAATTCGGTTAATCTATTCTTCGGTATCTAAAAACTAAAACCGAGAATCAATCCAAATCACATTGGTTTTTAATTGGTTCGATTCGGTTTTGATCGAAACCAAAAAAATTGGTTTTTTTCTTTAGTTATGATTGGTTTGAAATCGTCGGTTTAATTGGTTTTTTCTGATCCGCTTACACCCTGACATATTAAAGTCTCATGTTTAAACACTATCGCTATCAGTTCATGTATTAGGTACCGTTTGACCTAGGTTGTTTTCCTCTTCTTTTGAGGTTATGCTCTTATGCAATATAAATTAGGTTTTATGCTATTTTATAAGTTCATACTAGTCAAAATTGTATTTTTATAAGTTATTTTATCATAAACTATTTTGGAAAAACTTATAATAATACATAAAAATTGCATAAGCTGTTTGCATAAGCTCAAAAGAAGAGGAAAAAAAAGTTAGGTCAAATAATACCTTAGACTGACCCATGCATATCAATACTCCGACTTCAAATCCGCTAATGGACAATGAGATTTATCTTTGGATTAGTCTGTTTTTAAACATGATACTCATGAGTTTAAGAAGAAAAAAAGTAAAAAAAATATATATGTACCGATATGGATGATTCTAATTGGTTTACAAATAATATTTATTAATTTTTCTATATTAAATATTATTTATGGACCAATCACAATCATTCACCTAAGCTGTTTACCGATAATTGAATATTCACCTTTTTGTTGTAGTTTACCCGTCAATCTCTCTATTTCTCTCTCATCGTCTGATCCTTGTCGGATTACAGGCAGAATGCTGTATATATAAACCATCTCCTTCTTCATACTTCACACTTCCATTCATACTAACTATTCTCTCTGCATATTCATTTCTTCTTCAAACTCACATACAAATTCACTCCTCTGTTCTTCTGTTCTGTTTTGCTCTGTTTTCAAAGCCACCTATTTGTGTCTTTTGCACAAACTGAAAAGTTACAACAACAAAATATAAGCTTTTAGTGTTTGTTTCTGCTCTGTCTGTAAAAGGGTCTTCTTCTTCTTTTTCTTCTCATTATATAGAGTGAGAAAAAAACAACAACAAAGACATTGAAAAATTGAAAAAAGTTGACAATTTTGTACGAGAAAAAATGAAGTATGTTCTTGTAACTGGAGGAGTTGTTAGTGGACTTGGAAAAGGAATTACAGCAAGTAGTATTGGTTTGCTTCTCAAAGCTTGTGGACTTCGTGTAACTGCTATTAAAATTGGTACCTTATTATCACCACCTTTTGCATTTTTTGCACTTTTCCTCTGTTTTTTTCTTCTGTTGTTTATTCAACAACCCTTTTGTGTATTTGTTCAAAGTTTGAAACTTTGAAGGGTTTTATTTATTTTTAATTCAAATCCTTTGATGGGTTGTGTTGCATTTTGTCATTAGTTGGTTCCTTTTTTTCAGATCCTTATTTGAACACAGATGCTGGAACAATGTCACCTATAGAACATGGAGAAGTTTATGTCTTAGATGATGGTGGTGAGGTATATACCTAAAAAGTCCAAAAATAAATAATTAAATAACCAAAATGAAACCTTATTTCAAGAAAAAATATTTTCTGAGTAATAAATTGTTAAAAACTGTGTCTTGTGTAAGAACAAAAAAAAGAAGAATCTTGACTCTTTTTTTTTGAAAGGTGGACCTGGATCTTGGAAATTATGAGCGCTTTATGGATGTCAAGTTGACTCGTGATAATAACATAACTACAGGAAAGATTTACCAGGCAAGTTTTTCTTGTTATGTTAATGGATTCATGGTCCTTCTTTTGGCACCTGTGACAGATTCTGCAGATCATTATATGAAATTTACAACAAACCCCTTCATCTCTTTCTTAAGATTCTAACTTTACTTTTTTCATAATTTTATTTACAGTCTGTCATTGATAAGGAGAGAAGAGGAGATTATTTGGGAAAAACTGTTCAGGTACTGCCTAATCAATTAATTGCGTGTTTGGATCGGTAAAATTACGGTGTTACTGTGATTTTGTTGAAGCTCGAAAGTGTAGGTTTAGTAAAATTACGGTGGTATACTGTAATTTTGTCAAACTCACCGTGAATCTAAACATGTAGTAAACTGTGTTTTCATTTTTTTGTTATGATTAATTAACAAATTGGTTATGATATTATGGTGCTATTTATTTTCTCCTTTAGGTTGTCCCTCATATAACTGATGCTATTCAAGATTGGATAGAAAGGGTGGCCCACATACCAGTGGATGGAAAAGAAGGTCCAGCTGATGTATGTGTCATAGAATTGGGTGGAACCATAGGTAAACTCTTGAAAACATTTTTCAATCTTCTTACGTGTATGTTTGGTATTACGGTCAGTATATCAGAATCACAATGATCCATAGTGATTTTGCAGAAGTTAAGGAGGGTAGCTTTTGCAAAATTACGGTGGGTAACCATGATACCAAACATAGGCTTCATGGTTAGAATTACATGGTTTTTCCATTATTTGATTAATGTAACTTCATAACAACATCCTTTGATCTGGATGCAGGTGATATTGAGTCCATGCCATTTATTCAAGCATTAGGACATTTCTCATATAGAGTAGGTGAGAATAATACTTGATCTATTGACAAAGTTTTCCGCTTGGTTTTAAATTGTCATTGCGGCCGAGGTTTTGGTTATGCGGCAAACCTTTATATTGTGGTAAAATTGTCTGCAATTGCGATACTGTTGTGAAGACTGTTATATTGCGGTTGCAGATCACAATTTAAAACTTATATGCCGTTTTTATAGTTGATATATAATATATGCTTTTTTTGCAGGCGCTAACAACTTTTGCTTGGTTCATGTCAGCCTTGTTCCTGTTTTAAATGTTGTTGGTGAACAAGTAATGTCTCTCAACTCTAAATGGCCTTTGAGATCCATGTAGAAAATTATTTTAATTTTATCTAACCTAGAAAAATAACCTTTGTCATGTTCAGAAAACAAAACCAACCCAGCATAGTGTGAGAGGACTTAGAAGCCAAGGACTGTCTCCACAAATCTTGGCATGCCGCAGCACAATGGTTATTCTCTCTTCCTCCCTCCCTCACTCTCTCTCTCTCTCTCTCTCTCTCTCTCTCTCTCTCTCTCTCTCTCTCTCTCTCCCCTCTCGCTCTCTCTCTCCCTCCCTCTTTCTGACAGATGAACAAATGTGCACAAAGCAACACAAAAGTACATATTTAGCACAGAAACTTCAAATTGAAGACATGTTGGTGGAACACTAACAAGACACTGACACATTTGATTACAAATCTTGGTGTCCGTGTCTGTGTCAGTGCTCTATAGCATAATAATATATGCACAAAAGGAACATAAATGGATATGTGCAATGAAATCATACTATTCTTGACTGAATTTTTTAATTTAGGATTCTAAAATTCAGTTGTTTCTCAGGTACTAGATGAAAATGCAAGGGCGAAACTCTCTCAATTTTGCCTACTTCCAGTATGTTTTCTTAATATGAGTTCATACGATTTGTGCTTTGCAAGAGTTTTCTCTACTGAATTTGTGTGATGTTTTCAGGGGGAAAACATAATTACTCTTTATGATGTTCCCAACATATGGCACATTCCTTTGCTTTTAAGAGTAAGTTTTCGTCCAAACCTGCTGAACTACAAATCATTTTATTATTTGTAGGTACCTTTTCTTACAAATTATCTTATTTTGGTCTATAGGATCAGAAGGCTCATGAAGCAATATTTAAAGTGCTGAACCTTAAGGGGTTAGTCTCAATATAACTCACTCTTTATATCTTCTATTCCATAGACTCAGTGGATATAGTCATATAGAGAATTTCTTTAATCTCTTATTTTTCTGAAAGACTTAAGTGGTTGTTTGTTTATTGTATATACAGTATGGCTCAAGAGCCTGATTTAGAAGAATGGACTTATAGAGCTGAAGCTTGTGATTTACTTCATGAACCAGTGAGTAGTCAAAAGCCGATTTTAATTATATCATTATCCTTGATTATTGGAAATAATTATATTTTAATTTCGTGAAAATCACAGGTTCGTATAGCGCTAGTCGGGAAATATACATGCCTTTCAGATTCCTACCTCTCCGTTCTAAAGGTGGGTGGAGTTAGCTTACTTTTGCTGCATTAGTATTATAGTTTCCTGGTTTTTGTTAAAGAGTGAAATACTTATTTGTGGCTTTTCTCTTAACCTAACTTCCAAACATGCTTAATTTTGA